>NW_028140193.1:0-32951 GCF_965202585.1 Thalia democratica | reverse complement strand
GTTATATTTTAAAATAAATGTTGTAATTTTTTAGCTTACAAATAAAAGAACTCATCTAGATAGTTTAATAAGAACAAATACAAATTATATTAACTGTTTGGTCGTGTTTACAGCAGCCTGCAAATAGAAGAAGAAATCGAGGTATTAAAACAAATAAAACAAAAACGCTCATGCTTTTAAGTTTTTTACTGAAAACGAACTTTTGTTGGTATAATCAAAACGTCACAGTGATACTATCTACGTACAAAAAGCGATTTTGTTTTTAACTGTTGTAATTACTTTATCATATGATTACTTCTTATTTGTTATAAACTAAATGAAAAATCATAACTCCTCCTTAATTAGAATTAAAGCTACGTATATATTAGTATATATTCAGAAAATTGTATGATTAAATAAACTAAATCACCTTCCACAGAGCCCACTTGAATAGCTAATAAATAATTAATTGCAAAAGTACAAATTTAATAAAAAAAGTGATCATTTGTTTCATAAAAACAATAAAAAAGTTTTTAATCTTCACCTGTATTTCGATTTGAATTGCACTTTGCTAAACAATAATACAAAAGTTATAAAATGAAGTACAATTCAATTTGAACTACAGCTGAGAACTAAAAACTTTTTTTTTATGAAACGTGTGTACTGTTCTTCATAAATTCAAGTTTACAGTACACTAAATTTGTTTAATATATCTATTTTGTTTATCAATACTTAATTGACCTTAGTTAAAATACTTTATAAAAGTTTCACTTAAACAAACACACTTTTTTTTTCTAATAGTATAGTTGTATGTATATACAACTTCAACTTGATAAAGCATAAGTAAGTTAAGTATGTCATATAATTTTAAGTCTATCAAAAGCATTAAAATTATGGACTTTGAACTGTTTGCATGTAAAACAATAATGTTTGTTGCTTATTTTATTGTTTTTATTACTGCATACTTCATTTATCTATTTAGTGAATGCTGTTTTTTACATAAAAAAATAAATTCTAATAAAAACGAAACTTTACAAACTATATACAAACTAGTGAAGTTCTTTAAAATGTTTTTATTTTTTAAATACATGAAAAAATGATAAGTATGCTTTCATTGTAAGGTATCTGATTAACTTTTAATTTTTAAATGTTGTAAACATTTTTAAATCAGAAAAAATATTTAAACTTAAAATTATAATAAAAATATTTTTAAGGTAATAAAAACTGTAGTTTTCAAAAAACAAAGCGATTCTAAACCATATAAATAAAGTTGGTAACAATTTAGCTACTAAAAGTAACTTACATATACCACTAAGAGTTACATTTATAATAATCAAAAAACAGAACTCAAGAACAAGCTTTTTTAGGAATAAGTTTAGTTTCAATCTTCTAACTGAGAAGATTATTGCACAACAATGTATAAAACTAATGACCATTTTTTGTAGTCATGATAGCGTTTTAAATCTGCTGGTGTTTTATAAATATTTAGAATCGTAACTTTAAAAGTGATTTCAACGATGTAACTTTAAATTATTTTGTTTTAGTAATCTGTAAGTGGTAATAAATTTGTTTTAAAACTTGATAGAATTTAAATAAATAACGAAATCTAGGTTGAATTTTGATTTCATTCTATTAAACTAAAATAAGTTTAAATTTTAAAAAAGTTTGATATTCTTTTAACTGCTTTTTTATTTAAATATAACAATAAAACATATATTTTAGTACAGCACTAAATTATAATTATATATACAAGCAAAACTTATTGGAATTTGAAAACAACTTTATTTGTAAAGTTTTTAAAGCATACAAATAGAATAGAGAAAATAAAAATTCTTTACTTTTTATAATGTTTTTAGTATTGTAACTCAGTTATTCATAGCTATTTATCTGAGTGAAATATTGTTTTATGAATAAATTCTGATTTTGTTTTTTTGGTGACACAAATAATCTAAAATTTTTTGTTAAAAAATCTTTTATTTTACTTAAAAATGTTTGACACTAGCTAGACTCATTATCAAATGAAACATTAAACCAGCCTTATGAAACTGTTTCAAATGTCTTTTTATTTAACTTTACTACATTCAAGTGAATAATTTTTTTTGGTGACGGCAATTCATTATACAATCTAAAGTTCAATTCGAAATAACTTTTTTCTGTAGAAAATTGTTTTAACATAAATTAACTTACAAAAAATATTAGTTTTAAATAGAAATACATAAAGCATACAGTTTTTAATATGTAATCTTTACTTTCTCTATGTTGAAATTTTCTTATGTGCACTGTAATTAAACAGTTTAATTAAAACACACAAAGTATTTAAAATCAAAAATAGTTTAATTATTGGTACAAAACACAATTAAATAATGAAAATAAAAACAAGATTGCTCGCTAAAACTATTTAGATCTTAAAAAAGAATTTTTTTTTGTATTATTTATAAAAGCTTTGATAATTTTTTAGTTAATAATTTTTATTAAGCCTAGAACTTAGTGATACTGTTGTGAACAGTTAGTTCATATTTAATTTACTTTGTAATAGAACTCAGTTCAAGGTTCCACTCATACATATTATCTCAATAAAAAAAAATTGGAAACAAAATTTATTTATAGTTTTTAAATTTTACAGTTGAAATTAATTACAAGCTTAAACTTTTAAATTTCCTATTGTAAAAAGTCATAGTTAAAAATGTATACACATAATAAAGAAAAGTTTATTATAATTTTTGTACGGAAAAACTTCTAAATAGGTATTTTATACTATATTTTCAATTTCTTTAAGAGCTTTTAGTTTTTAAGGATAAAAAAATTTTAAATGCTCTGGTTTTGAATTATACTAGTAGTAAAACAAACTTTTTTGTATGTTTTCAGTTTTTACAATAAGTAACGTATTTTTTATTAAAAATTTTATTTAAATTGACTGAACTATCATGCATTTTATATTATTTGTTGTTTAGAAAACAAAACTTTAAAATTCTGTGTACTAAAATTATCGAATACAATAATAAACAAAATCAAATTAATTTTGTTGTGTAAATACAAACCTGAGTTAAGATAAATCTATTTTCTTCATTTTAGCTTAATAATAAAACAAAATTGAACTACAGTTAGGTAGAACTCAAAGAATATAAACAACTAGATGATGGAATTTAAACTTGTTTACATTTTAACATTTGAAGCTTTTTATTTATTTTTTATTTTTAATTCCAAATTTTTAAAAATGTAAATTTTGATATTTTGTGAGAAATCACTTATTTATGTCTTGGACAAGACGATAAAAGGTATCCAAGTAGTGTGCAACTCGATAACCAAAAGGGTTTTGTGTGTACCAGGTCTTAGGACTGAAAATTTTGAGCACTTTTAATTATCATTTAATAAATTATATGTAATATATATTTAAATTAAACTAAAACTTTCTAATAGTCTTAAAAGTACTTCATTTCTTTTGTAACTTTTAGGTTATGTTTTTCTTTAAACTTTTTATAAGTTTTTCTAACAATTCAAAAACGCAGTTACTTTAATTTTATTAAGCCTTAGATTTTCAACTCCAAAAAATGAAGTTAAAGTTCATAAAATTTTTGGAAGTCACATGATTTTTAACACTTATAATGTTTATTAACTACAACGTAATGGTTTATTTACGTTTTACGGCATTGACAACTCTTTGTAACATAGGTTAAAAAAAAATTAACTCAAAGACCTATAAAAATTAAATTTATTGTTCAGTAATATAATATTTTTTAATCTTGGTCAAACAAAACAACATTATAAATAGTTTTTTTAAACAGATTATCTCTAAACTATTGAAAACACTTTTAAATATATTATCGTTTTCACTTAAATCCGAATAAGAAAAGAAATCGAATTAAGTCACAAAACAATGGCTTTATATTGCCTTTTAATAAATAATTTTTAAGTAACACGTAAAAATAAAATTGGTGAGCATGATGGTTTATGTGTTGAAAATATTTTATTAAAATTCATAAAGCAAATGATTTTATAGGCTTAAAAAATGTAGGTTAGTATTGTTTTGTTTTATTGCTAAGACTGTTTTAGTTAACAATTTAAAAAAATTTCCTCTCAATATAAAGATGAAGAACATTAAGTAAGAAATGACAAATATTTATTCAAAATATAATTATTATACGTAATTTCAAATTTAAATCAATTTATTTTTGATTATGTTTTAAAACAAAGTTCTAAACGTTATCTTTCTATCTAAAAAAATCTTAAGCACAAACCTAAAAAAATAATAATTATATTTTGAATTGAATAAATATTTGTCACCCCAGATTCTTTAACTTTATATTGAAGGTGAAGTTTAAGCTCAAAATAAATAATGCTCAATAAAAGCATAATACATTGTAAGTATAAGACATTAAGTAGATGCACTTTCCAAATTTCGTTTGAGAAACAACTTGAACAACTAAATTTTATTTAATAATTTTACATACATTTATAAACAACAATAAAATTTAAAGTTTTGTTTGAGATTGTATAAAATCAATATTGTGTGTTGATGTAAAGCATCTCGAAAATATATACAAAACTAATAAAGCTAGTTATTTTTTATTTTGGATTAATACTTTTCTACATAACTGCAACATACCTGCAATAATAAACAATACAAGTTTATAGCAAATAATTGATAGTTTGGAGAATTAGACTATTTAGTATATCTTATTTAACTTACATGAAGATTGAAAAGATTGTTAAATCTTTAAAAAAAATATTTTACGGTTGTTACCTTTTAACTGGTCGTGCGTACATTCTTATTTAAGTATAAATTATAACTTTGACGTCATAAACTTTCTCACAAACAACAATCTTTAAAATCAATATAAAATGAAATGAATATAACAGTTTACTGGCTTGGGCAATAATTTGGTTTTCAATTTTTAGGCTGTTATAAACACAGTCGAAAACATATAGTAGTTAAGTAAAAAAAAATATAAGTTTTTTTATTTGCAGTATTTTTTGTTTTGATACATAAATTACAAACTTATTAAAGCTGTTCAATTTATCACTTATCAATTTATCACATATTTTTATTATTTACAAAACTACTACCTGTTGAATTGCTTAAAGCTTAAACTTAAGAGTTTTTCTACAAATAAACTATTTTTCTATAAAATAATCATAGATAAAAATGGTAGTGAAAAGACAAATAAAACCTTATCATGGTCTGCAAAAATATATTTAGATATTGTACAAATAACTTTTTTACTTTTAATGCTTATATTTCATTATTAAAAAAACATAAACATACTTTTTATTATAATTAAATTTATCCCTTGTGATAGTTTTATACCTTCATTACTTATTGTTTAATTAAAAAATAAAAGTTTTTTGTGACTAAAGATGTTTACAGTGTTTTTATGTAATATATCACTTTTGAAATTTTCTTAAAACTTGAACTCTATGCTAAAAAAATCGTTATTTTTTAGTTTTAGTCGCACTTCTACACCTTTCAATATTCATACTTGTAATTTATTGTAGTTTATATTTTAAATGTTAGTTGTTTACTCTTTAAAGTCTCAAATAAAATATTATATTGTTTTTTGGTGCAACTTAGCTTAAAAGTTTTATTTTACTAACTTAAAAACTGCTGTATTCTTTAACTTCAACAGAAAAGTACACTTGTTCTAGAAAAATAAAAACTTTAAACAATTACATAAAGAATTGCAAGAAATTTAACAGTATACATCAACGTTTAAATTATCTAAACAAACGTTAATATAAAAATAGCATTATTAACTTACCTTTTTTTAATTTACCCTTATTCCTTAGAGTTTTTATAACTATTTGCTCCTTAAGTTACACTTAACCATAAACATATTGAAAACAACTAGCTTTATAACAGTATTTATTAAACTAAACATAAATACTAATTGATATAAACAACATTTTAAATGATGATATAAGTGCAAATTGAGTACTTTATTTACTACCAGGTTCTGGTGAAGAAAAAAAATCGATCTTGTCAAGTACAATTAAGTTGTAATAAAATGTCTAATAGGCGCTAATATTGTTCTTTAAATAAACTCTTTACATTACGGTTAATATAGCAATAATTTTTTAGTTAAGACAATTAGTTACATAAATGAATTTTTAATGAAAACTTAAAACCTGATTAGTATTTAGACTGTTTTATAACAATTACAAATTAAGCGAACTTGAAGTAAAGAAAGACGTAAAAGTTTAAATATTTATACTGGATATGAAGGATAACGGTTGAAACAATGACGTCACAAAGATATAACACGATTAACAATTTTCACGCGCAATCTATATATTAATGCAACAAAAAATAAAACTTTATCATAGTTTAAAGATTTTGCATCAAAAATATTACTAAAAAAGAGATTAAAATATTTTTTGTTTTACTTTGTAACTTATTATAACATAAGTGGTTAGTAGATATTCATTATTCAAACGCTCAAGAAAGTTTTCTTGGGAGTTTACTTTGATGAAGATTAGTTTTTCTTTTCGTTTACCTGATTGTTTTATTATTTAAGGTTTAAACATTTAAATAATAAGAACAAACTACGTGTAATAGATCGTAAGAAACTTTATAAGCGAGTGGTGTACGACTCGATAACCGAAAGGTTCCTATGTACACCAGGTCTTTAAATCAAACTTTTTGAGTGCTTTTTTTTAACATTCAATAAACAATATATTCGTAGTAATATTTTTAATTTTTTTTGTCCTATATTTTGGAATTTTAGATCATTTTAATAATTCAATAATTTTTATATTATTCAATAAGTTAAGAAATTTAAATTAGTTTTCATTTTGTTTTTGTCACTGGATGTCTATTTCAAAATTTTGATTTTTCTATGTATCTTTTAACATGTCAACCATATTAAACCCCATTTTGTTTCAAAAGTCAATAGAAACAACGTTAGTATATTTATACATGTATAGCCAACATTTATATTGATAAAAACAAACATAACTATCAAAATACAATTTTTATCAATTTTCTTTAGTTTAACTATGTTTTTTATAATCTTAATGTAAGAAATACTTTGTTTACTAGTACTGTTTACTTTTTATGGTGTTCATTAATCCCTATATAAAAAATATCTATAATAAAAAATAGTTTAAATAAACTATAAACAAAACTTAGTTAGTATAAGTATGTTCTCTACATTTGAAACCTTTAATAAGTAAAATTTAATTTAATTAACAAATAATTTAAAAAATATTTATTTTTATTCGAACATTTGCACACTGCACAGCATAATATTAAAAGAATCATAAAAAGTATTCAAACGTAAGATAAAGTAGGAAATCATAATTCTGTACAACATATTTAAGTATTGGTTTATTGGTTTATATTTAAGGTTTTCACCTTGCACTCTTTTAACCAGTACTCGTTAATTAATTAACTCCACACATTAAATATATCTAACAAAAGCTTTTAACCTAAACTAAACAAACTCTTATGCCAATACTAATTTAATATCTTATTCAGCTGATTTGTCCATCTTTTAGTAATATGTGTTCTTATGCTTAAATGAAGGTATAAAAGTTTAAAATTTTTATCTTGTATTGAAAGTTTTACGTTGAAAATCAAGTTCAAATGGACAGATTTATAATTTATATAAAGAAGCTACTGAATTATTATTTAGAACTTTTTGAGTTTCTGGCATATATAAACAACTACTTCAGTTTAGCCAAATGAGCTATTTAACATGGTACAAAGATAACTTAAACAAAAATTAACACAAGTTCGCAATAATTATATAGTTAAAAATTATTAGGCTTTTATAAGAATTTATTTAACACCGGTTCCAAAAAATTTAAAGATCTCTTTATTTTGATACTGTTTTTTTAAGAGATTGACTTTATTTTGAATTAAGGAAAAACTATTTTAAACCATTAAAAACCGATATACGTCAAGTTATTTAAAAATTTTATTTAGTTTTCATTAAATTTTTTCATTTAAAATCTAAACTAATAAATATTCTATTTTTAATAAGTAGATATGATAAATTATAAACATAAATACCAATATTTTATTCTATGAAAGAATATTCTGTCTATAAATATTTTAAATATAAGTAAAAAATTTTAGATAAATAAAAAATTAAATTTTAAATATAAACTACAAAAGTCAAAAAACAGTTTTTAAATCCACATTAATTTAACTTTGTAAATATGTGTACTAAATTAGTTTGCTATTTATCAAAAATGTTTAAATAATCAGAATACGCAAAAAGGTTCTGAAATTAAAATGTTTTTAAGATACTACTTTATGTAACAAATATTCGTGTCTTAATTTAATATAATTATAAAAAATTTTTGATATATGAACCAGAAGACTACTATTTAAATTTCGACCTTTCAAATTCTCAAAAAACGTTTAAAAGGTCACTACTCAAAATGTTCTATGTTTTAAAAAAGTTTAAAATAACACACGTATATTTGATTTATATTTATAAGCCGTTTTTCTTTTTTTACAATTTTAAACATAACTTAAGATATAACTAAAGTAATTTTCGGTAATGTTTAATGATGTCAAAAATATATAAGATATTGCAAAAATGGTTGATTTATACTTGGAAGACCTAAATACGTATTTTTATATTTTATAAATAATTTGTTTTGAGATATGGTCTCTTAAACTCTTTTTTAAGTATTTGAACAGTCGAAAATTAAATTATCATGTGACCATATGAGCTAGTATATGTTATGTTTAAATGAATACCAACTTTTTCAGGTTATATAACAGTCTTTGAAAAAACTTAAATTATAATAGTGTCTTAAATGCGTTGATTAATAAATTACTTTTGAATTATGCTTTTGAATAAGTTATTTTCCCATAGATCTTTTATGCTTATACATAGTAAAAACTAAAAATTTTTGAATTTATTTATCACCGACTGTATAAATGTTGCAACTTCTCATAAAAGCAATTTGTCTAGTCATTTTTAAAGTTTTACAATCAGACAAACATTAAAACTATACAACATTTTAATACAAAGCTAAGTGTTTGGCTAAATTTTTAAAATGCGGTTTAAACTGTGATCAGATTAAAATTGAAATGTCTCAAAAATTGCAAAATAATACTTTTAAAATTTTTACTTTTTATAATTCTAACATGATGAGTTTGTAAATCAATAGCTATACTTAGTTTTAAATTTAAATTGCCTTATGAAAGAACTTTTGTATAACGAAATGACAGTTAAAGTGATTAAAATTTACACAAAGTCATGCACAGATTAGTAAACATTTTGTTGAAGTTGATGAGCGGAAGGAGCATATATGGCTTCTATACCTATATTTCATTGTGATTTGACCGAGCTGTTAATTTTATGTGACATTTGCCATTTAGTTTTGACTGAACTCGATCTTGATTTATTATCGCGAATTTCTTCAATAGATAGTACTTTCTACGGGATTTTCACAAAGAAACAGTTAAGAACATTGAGTATATTTGTTCAGCTAGAGTTTCACTCAAATATAAACAAAAACAGCTTAAGCATAGAATCTTTGGAAATTCAAAACAATATCTCTATCCGAATTCGTCGTATTTAACAACAAGGTACATAAAAAGTATAATCCAGTTTTTTATTTTTAAAACCGTGATTTGATTTCAAAAGCTACAGTTTAGATTTAAATTATAATTGCTAGTTTTATTTTTAATCTTTGATAACATATATCTTTATCTTAATCAATCAGAAAACTTAATTTAAAAACTTATAAAATACTTGTTATTTAAATTAGTGAATTGTTTTTAATCATTTTAATAGTAACAATAAAATTAACTATAATAATAATAATATAAAAATCACAAGTACAAACCTTACCTTACTTTAGATTTTAAAAATAGTAGAAAAACATTTTAGCTTTAGTAAAAAGCTCTCAATTTTGTCGCATTTTTTATGAATTTAATGCGTAGTAAATAATTTTCATTTGCGCCACAAAATTTATCTATTTTTAATTTTATCTGATATCAGTAGTTTTTAAAAAAAAATAATTTTGTACAGTTTAGTGTTAAAAACAAACTATTTATTTAATAGTAAGATTTATACATGTAGTTCCAAGTTAGCATAAAAATTTAAATATTTAATCTAGCTTTGTTGGTAATCAAAAACAATGATGCGTTTTTTAAGCTGTTTACAATGAAGTTTGAACATAGTACTAGTATAAATAAAACAACAACGGCTTTGTTAATTTTTCACTTAAAATATTAAAGTTTTTTTAGTTAGTTATTGTTAGTTTTGATAGCATAAAGTTTTAATTTTTTTTAACTATCATTATAGTTTTAACAACTTCCAAATTTTGTTGATTAGCTATAATTACTTTTAAACCATAAAAATTTTATACAAAATCTACTTTATAAGGCTTTCGTTTAAATTGACTACTTTAACAAAAAAAAACTATTTGTTGTCTTAGCTTTGGTCTAAACTCTGAAGTTTACAAGCTTAGCTAGTTGAACATAGTAATAATACTTTAAATAATATATATAAACATTCATATCAAGTTTAAATCATAATACAAATAATCGAATTTTGTAGTAAATTTTTTAAATTATGTATAAAAGTTATTTTTATAAAACATAAATAAAATACAAACTTTTTTGTTAAGAAATTAAATATACTTTTTACAATATTTATTTAGCCGTCTAAAATTTTGGATTTGAAATCAATAAAAAAAAAAATATGTGCATAACTACAACTAAAGTGTGTTTATAAAAATAATTCAGCAATTTTTTTTTTCTTAAGTTTAAATTTAATATTTTCATTTGTTTGTTTTTACTTTTAAAAGCGAATAAATTACTAAAAAATGGTCAAAGTAGAAAATTTGAAACATAATTTAATAAAAATAATTTTAAACGCATTTTAAGCAACTGAGTGACGTAATGAACAATTTCACCAGTAACCTTCGTTTCCGACAAATTACTTATATATAAAGATTAATTTCCGAAGTAAACTTACTCAACTTATTGTTTTGTTAGACATTTTGTAAGCTGTTTCTAACACAGCTTTTAAATAAAACTTAAAGAATTCCAAGCATATTATATCTTTTAAACTTGAGTACTTTAAAATTTCTATAAAAAAAACTTATTTGCACACAAACTTTGTATTTTTATTCATCGCTCGCTATAGATTATATAGTTTGTAAATATAATTATTAACATGTTAAACTTTAATAAGTACTAAATTTATAGTTAAATTATTTTGATATCTTTTTATAATTGAATATTTTATTTTTGTGTAAAACAAACAAAAACTTTAAAAGCTTAAAACAACGGATTATTTCCAATTTTTTTGATTAAAACCTTAATGTAAAATAAGAAAAATTCTATCAAAGTTAACAATCGACATACTAACTTAAAGTTTTTTTTTTTAACTTTTGTTGAAACAAGTTACATTGAACCGACTAAAAAATGTTTTTTGTTCTGCATCCAACAGCACCTATTTCGCTTTATTGTTAACTAATTTTTAAATGATCTTTAAATTAAAAAAAACAAAACTTATGAAGCAAGTCTGTTTTTTAAAATTGATCAAAAGTTTTGGTAAATTCTTTATAGCAAAATCTAAAAAAATTGCAAAAACAAAAAAGGATATAAGTTATAAGTATTTATAATTTTTATTAGTAAAATTAGAAGTATACATATAGTTCATAAAACACAATGATGCACAACTATTTTATTTGATATTCTAATTAGAAAAGTTTAATTAAGACATGTTTTATAAACTTTACAAAAAAAAAATAAAAAATTATTAAATACTATTTTTGTCAGCATATTTACGTCGGTCAGTTTAAAAATACTTACAATTTCTGCTAACTGTATAACTTCTAATAAAATAAAACATGTGAAATGACAAGTCAACATAAATATAAAATTAATTTTTGCACCAAAGATTACAAAACATTAACATTATTAAATTACCTTTCAAAACCTATTTATAGGTCATAAGTATGATTAGACTCTGTGATAAGACTCAATAATATTTAAACAAATCTAAAATATGCAGGTAAAACTATTGCTAAAATAAAATTTTTATCAGAAGTTCAAATATTGCGAAAGTTTTTAGTAATATTTAAATATTAAAATTTAATGCGCCAAGTGAATGAAATATTTTAATTTTAGCCTAAATTGCGACAAAATTTAAAGTTAAAACTTTAAAAATATACATACTTACTTAAAACTGTGAAAGGTATCTCTTTTTAAAGCTAAAAATTTATTTATAACTAATGTTACTAAACTTGATAACATTTTTCATTTTATATCAGAAAAACAAAAAAGTTTGAAAAACTTTTTTAGTTACTGTATATACAAAAAAATTTATTATGAAAATTTGTAAAGTTTGTTTGTAAAGAAAAAAAGGTTTAGTTGTAATACATTTTATGTTTGATATTAAAATAGATTATAGAATTGATTACAAAAGAAAAACTGGTTTTATGCAACAAAAAAAGTCATAAATCCTTAGTGACGTAACAACCTCTTAACCAACTAACGTTCGTTTCAAACAAATATTAATGATAAAAGCTGTTTTAAAATTTATCATGTACTCATTTGAAAATCTCAGATTGTTTTTGTTGATTGTTGTTAACACAATCTAATGAAAAATAAAAATATCTACTACTTAAGCATACATATAAAAAGAGTTCAAGTTGTTTCTAGTATTTTTGAATTTTTATTTAACTGTAAAATACGATAGTTAAAAACTATTCGATTTAAGGTTTTTAGCAAGAAATTTAAATATGATATATTTTTAAAGTTTGGAATAAAAAGTGTCAAAAACTAAATAAAAAAATATTATATGTTTTGTTACTTTTATTATTAGTATTTATCATAAAATACAATTATTCAATCGACTAGTCTTAATAAAGGCTGTAAAGATTAGCAAAAATTTGTCGTATAAATCAAATTATATCACAAAAGTTTATGCAGTAATTATATGTAATTGTGTGCATAATATTTATATCAGTAAAACATGGAATATTATACTTAAATACCTAGTCTTATAATGCAATATATTAATTAGTTATTAGTTGCTCAAGTACTGATTTATTTTAAAAGTTCAGCTACGACAAATATTTTCTTATCGAATTTTGTTACATTTTTAACAGTGCTATATTCACTATAAATGTTCTGATTTGTAAACGATCAAACTATTAAAAAGTTATAACTTTGACAAAAAAAAAAGTTATGTACATTGAATTTTGCGATGTAAAATCTCTGCAAGAAGCTACAATTTATTTAAAGGTTTTGAATAAAAGTTTTCCATTGCTTTAAAACTTTTTTCTAACAATCTATCTATTTTACTATTATTAAATTTATAAATATTTGAAAATAAACAACAAATCACTCGCATTTAAGCAGCATTTGAAAGTCGATTAGTACGTTTGTGACGTAATAATTTTCTTACCAACGAACGCTTATATTTAGCACATATATAAATAAAAACTGATTTTCATATTTAAATGTCAAATTTTGATTCATCATTGAATATTATATTAATTTTTGTAGACTTAAAACAGTCTAAAACAAAACTACGAAAGTTCATAAAAAAGTATAACTTATTTATATTATTTGCAGTATTTTGATGTTATATTTACAATTTTGAAAAACCTTACCAATTTAGAAAGTTTATTTTAAAACTTTTAAATAAAAATCTTAGAAAACGTCTTTAAATAAAAAAAGCTATCAAGTTAAGCATATTATATTTAATTAAATATTTCTTATCAAGTAGTTCTTATCTTAGTCTATGTTTAACTATTAAAACAGCACAAAACTATTAACAAGAAAATTAAACTATAAATTTGTTTTATTATTAGCCATAACATTAACTACAACATAATTTTTTCTACTATAAAACTTTCTAATGATTAAGTTTAACTTATTTTAACATTATTTGTTGTAGAAAAACTAGGAACAATTTGATAAAAAAGTATTAACACTAAGGTTTTAGTTTAGGATTATTTCGTTTAAAACTAAAACTAATACATTTGAAAATCGCAAACAAAATTTTAGTCTTAGTAAGAAAAAACGTATTATCCCAAACTTTATATTACACAGTTTAATTTAATTTTATTCCGTCCAGTTCACAAAAGTAATTAGATTAGCTTATACAATGTTTAGAATATATATTGTTTTTTTTCAATTTTTAACTTTCAGCTCAAAAATTAGAGTTTAAACTGACTGCATTCAATAAGTTTTGAACTCAAAAGTTTAAGTAATATATTTTACTTCTAATTAAAATCGTTATAGTGCCTATTGTTTTGTCGAAAACTTTTACTAAAGTTAAAAAAAAGCAATATTGTATATTGGTTAATATTAAGTTTATTTTTCATTTAAATATTATTACTTTAGGCAGAATGATTCAATTTCATTGTGTAATGATTTAAGTTCGACGTTTTTATTAGAACGTCTACCTTTAATAAAATAAATTTTACATTAGACGGAAATATTAGAGATGCTAAAACGCGAACAACAGTTTAAGTGTACAGTTTTAGTTTAAAAGTTCAGCTATGACAAATAGTTTCTTATCGCATTTTACTAAGTTTTTAAAAGTGTTTTATTCACTATAATTTTTTTAAGTTGTGACTAGTAAATCATAAAACAGGTACAACTTTGACGTAAAAAAAATATGTACACCGAACTTTGTAATGCAAACTCTCATCAAAAAGCTGTAACTTATCTAAAAAAAATTTTTAACTAAAAATATTCAAATGCTTAAGTACAGTTACTAACAAACTAAGTTAATCTATTTTACTATTATTAACTTCATAAAATGTTTGAAAATAAAAAGCAAATCACTCGCATTTCAGCTGCAACTGAAAGTCGGTTTGTGATGTAATAGTTTTCTTATGAACTAACGTTTATATTTAGCAATTATGTATATTAAAAATTGGTTTTGAAGCTGGTTTTGACTCATCACCAAATGTTAAATCAGTGCTTGTAGACTTAATCAGTCTAAAATAAACCAACAAATGTTCAGAATAAATTATAACTTTTTTATATTGTTTGCAGTATTTTGATGTTGTATTTACAAGTTTAAAAAACCGTATCAATTTAAAAATGTGTATTTTAAACCTTTTAATAAAATACTTATTTTTATGTAAAAGGCTGTAAAATTATGCATATTCCAATAACTGTTTATAACAAAATTCTAACTATATTTTTACTAGTAATAAAAAAACACAAAAATTTAAAATAAAAAAGATTTATAAGTGCTTATATGTATGCAACTTAAATATTACTCATTGAAAAAATTAATCATTACAGTTTATACTGTTTAATTAAAAACGACACCAAATAAGTAACAAGGAAGTTAAACTATAAAGTAGTATTACTACTAGGCATAAAAATAAGTACAACAAACTTTTTTCTATTGCAAAACTTTCTAATTATATAGTTTAAATTATTTAAACATCATTTATTGTATAAAATCTAGAAACAACTAAGGTTATAGTTTTTAATAGTTTTGTATGAAAAAAACTAAAACATTTTGAACAAAAATAGTCGCAAGCAAACATTTAGTTTTGGCTGCAAAAAAATTATTATCTTAAATATTTTATTGCATTGTTTAAATCATTTTATTTCGTCTAGGCTACGAAAGAAAACTTTAAATAAGTTTATTGATGCTGAAATATTTAATTTCAAATTGAGTTCAAGAATCTAATCGAAAACAAATTGATAATTATTTAATAAAACGAAAGATCTCTGAATCTGTTGTTTTTTTTTTTAATTTGAGAAAGCTTTTTTCTATGGTTTTTTCTAAGATTTTTTATTTATATTGTATGTAAATTAAATCTTATAAAACTGTCAAGTTTCTAATTAACAAAGGCAGACTACCTTCAAACCATTCATTTTGTTTTTACAACGTTAGTATTAAAATTATATTGCCCTAACAACGATTCAAACATCTTTTAATATATATATATAGCTAATAAGTTGAAACTTTATTATAAACATTCCATTATTTTATAAACAGATCTCAAAAGAAATATACAAAAAAGTTTTAACTTTGAAACAGGTTTATTCAAAGGTAATAGTGATCACAGAGTGCGAAAGTTTAACGCATTTTTTTTAAATGTTAAAATTAAATGCCCTTAATGACTAAAATATGTTTAGTTTAAGTTTAAAATGTGATAAAATTACGACCGCAGATTTTTCAAAGAATTTAAATTAATATTCATCGATTTTAATTGTAAAATTTATTTTTAACTTAGTTGAAGCTCAAAATATATTATCTAGCTAAAAATAACTTGTCAAAATAAGAGTGAAACTCTTTAATTTAGTGTACATAATATTTAATTAAGTTATTATTAGTGTTTGTGAACCTAAAAGTTAGATTAATTGAGATTTTTTTTTTAATATTTAAATACATAATAGTATTAAACAGGTTTGCATGGAAAAAAAAACTAGCTTTTAAGCAACACATATAAATTTATTAATTCTTAGTGACGTAATAACCTTTAACTAACGAACGTTCGTCTTCATCAAATATTTATATTCAAAGCTGTTTTTAACTAAGTTGCTATATTTTCGTTTGAGAAACGTGGATCGATTTTGAAGATTGTTGCTAACACAATCTAATAAAAAATAAAAATACTTTAATAAAAACACAAACAAAGTATAAATAATTTATGTTGTTTCTTTATAAATTTTGATAAAATTATCTTTGTTACGTAACTTATTTGCAAAAAAACCTTAAATTTTCATAAACCTATAATTATATAACCACAATTCAAGTTAATCTTGTGTTCAATTATTTATATTCGTGTTTCCGGTTTTTTCAAAATGTCACAGTTTTAAGTTAAAATATTAACAAAACTAATAAAAGGTAACAATAGTGAAATATAATTATTGTATATTTTAAATAGTGTTGATATTTTAAGTTCTTGATATGAGTTTACAACCTAGGCTAAATTGAGCCCACAAATAAGTATAAATTACCTATTTAAAATATTAATTTCAAAAGTCAAAATAGTTTACATTTATACACAAAAAATTAATGTTTTTTGAAAAACTATTAATCTTTAACATGCTTTCATAATAAATTAAATTTGTAAACTAACAAACCTTATATTTAGTGTTAAAATTTTTCTGCATAAACTACTTGAAATAACTTTTTTCTAATTTTTAGCTTACATTTATTATTCCATATTGTAAATATTAAGAAGTCTGTTTTTTCTAAAACCTTAAGTTTTGTTTAAAATATACTAACAGATTTAAGATATTTTTATTAAAGCATAATTTTACTTAAAAAAATAATAACACAAACAATTTAAGAGTCGATACTGGTATGCTACTAAAACAAAATGCTGTTTGCAATATTTCCAAGTAATGTTTAACAAGCTTTTAAATTTTAATGTTGCTTCTACTTGGGCGTATTTATTTTTAAGTTTGTTTTTAAGTTTTGTATTACAAAGTTATAACAACCCAAGAAGTAAATAAAGTCATATAACTATTACCTACAGTTTTTACAACAACGAATACACATAATTAAAAAACTAGTATCGTGTGTACTTTTATTTTAATTTCATACCATTGTAATATGAAAATTAAAAAAAATGAATTTTTATTAAAATTTTTAAAATGAAGAACTTTATTCTTTAATAATTTTTTGCAATAGTAACCTGTGAGCTGTAAAAAAATCTAATTTAGACGCTTATTTTTTATTGAACTTATTTAATTATAAATAATTTTCCGATAAAAATTCTTCCAACAAGTCTTAGTTCTAGTTGAATGCGTCCAGTTGCTACTGTTAATTTTTGTCAAAAAGTTAAGCTAAAATCAACAAATTCATACCGCATTGCCTACATTGTTTAGAGTGCTTTAGTTGTATTGTTATGATATTTATTTTTATGTTTTTATTAAACTGGTAGCATTTTAAACAAAATTTTCGTGTAATGATTTGTTAACTACTCGTTAAACTTGTTTTAAAATAAAAGTGTTTAATTATTATTTTATAAATTAAAATGTAGTCAAACTGTATTTATAAATAGATAAGTTAATACTCCCATAACCAGTTTAAAAAAATGTTTATAGTTGCGATAATAGAATTTTTTTATCTTTTAAACTAACAAAAATTTTAATTTACTTTAACAAGATTGAAAACATAAAACAAGAGAAAGATCAAAAATGTTTATTTTTATCGAGTTATACGCTAAAAACTAAGTTTATTTCCCAGGTTTTAGTACTAATAACTAAAGTTTTCAACCAAGTAGTTTTGCTATTGTTTTTAGAAACTTAAATAAAACTTTTATCCAACTGGTACAGTTTTTTTCTCATAAAAAATCTCTAATCGTGTAATAAACGCTTTTTTGTAAAACCCTTACAATTTTTTAAACTTAAAGTATAATTAAAGTAAATAACTTCAACTAAACAGAGTTTTCTATAGTGAGTTATATTAGTAACATAGTAAGTTGTTTTAATAAAGATTCAAATAAAGTTTTGTACACTGGATGTTTAGTTTGTTATAGTCCAATTTTGTTTTAAAAAATAGTAAACAGTAAGTATAAAAAAAACATACAGATGGAAATTAAGAAATATGAATGCATTTTCAACAAAATAATCGAAAATGTAAATATATTTATATACGCGTAGTGTGTGTAAAGTAATCTTAACATAACTAGTTTATAAAACTATAGCGGTAAACTTAAGAAAGAAAAAAGCAGTTTTTTTATTATGTGTTATTTACGTGAAAGAAAAGCCTATATTTAAATTAAATAAACTAAGTGTATTTTTGTTTGTACAAAATAAACAAGTTTGCAAATAGTTAAAAATTTTAATATGTAGTTTTACTATGGTGAAATAAACTTTTTGAACTATAAGAAAAATAAAACATCACTAAAACATTTTTTAGTGAAATTGGACTAATTAGCTATTCAATGTAGAATATTTAAAGCTAAACGGCAGGAAATATAAGAAGCTATTGTTAACTAAAAGTAATTTATTTTTGCAATTTTATATTTTTAGTATTACTAGTCATATTTTTGTTTTGCTTCTTTCTGTTATTTTTTATTTAATTTAACGTGATACTAAACCAAAAAAATAAATTAAAAAAGAAAGCATCAACTAGTATTACATATAAAGTTAATTTCTTATAAATTTTTCATAAGACATTTACTAATAATTTTTTTTTAGTGAAAGTGCAACTTATAAAATAAAATTTGAAATACTTCTTACAAAGATATTTTTAAAATGCTTCAACTACAATCACGTACAAATTAAATTACGATTCTTCATAACAACCAACTTTAAAATTCATATGTATTGCATTAAAACAAATTAATAAACAACTAACTATTAGCTGTAAGTAAAAACTTTAAATTTAATGCACCTTAACATTTAGGGACGTAATAATATTACAAACCACTGATGGTTGTAATTAACAAACAGTTTATATAGAAAAAAAAAAGTTTTTTCAATTATGTAACAAACTGTTGCAAAATCACGTTTTCATATTTTATAGATTGGTTTTACCACAGTCAGAGATAAAATAAATAAAATTGAAATTGTACAAAAGAAAACTAAATATATTATTTTTGTTAGTGTGGTTTTTGCAAAAAAATCCTGCTAATTTTTGCTTTAATTTTAAGTTTTAAGCAGAAAAGTTTAAATAGAATTAATTTATTGAAATCGTCAAAAAATCTAAATAATCAAAAAAAAAACACTATAATTTTCATTATCAATTTTTCTAATGTGTATTTACTGGTTATTTTAAAATTAAAAATTAGGCTTCTTAATACATTTTGCAATATCATATACTGTTTGTCGTCTAAATAGTCAAAATTACTACAAAGTTAGTTTAATATAAGTTATATTGTAACCTTCAATTTATTGTAACTTTATTATAAAATTGTTTACAGATTACTAGTTTAAACTTTATAATGAATCATAATAAACTTTTTATACGAGTTTGATTTAAAGATAATTAGAACTATAATGTAAAAAATGTAGGAATTAAAAACACTTTATTTAAAGTAATTTTTAGTATGTTTATTATTCACTAAACACACTTTCCTTTTGTTTTATTTTAAAATTATAAGCCGAAACATTATTAAATTGCTTATAAACAATTATTTAGAAATTTAGAAACATAAAAACTAAAAAAGAAAAAAACAACAAACATTTTTTATTGTTTTCTGTAATACTTTACCTATTAGTTCTAAATATAATTATTTTTAATAGTATCGGTATATTTTATAAATTTAAAATTATTAACAGTACTATGAGATATATTGCTTAAATTATATATTTATAATACATTTAAAAAACCGTTTACATCTTAGAACTTTAAACTGTTTCATAAAACATTACAAGCTATAAGCGGATAAAAAATTTAAATAAAAAGTTCTACTATTAATGTTTCTTTAAAAAAATAATACTGTCAGTTAATTACGAATAATTAACTAAGAATACAAATGATTTAAACTTTTTGCCTGCAGTCGCATAAATATACTTAGTTTTATTTGCAATAAAGTACATTTATAAGTTGTCTTTGATTATTCATTTGGTTTTAACTTTAAAAATAAACTTTTGACTGAAGTTTAAAATAGGCTAAAATTTTTGCTTAAAAGTAAAAAGTTTTTTAGTTTAAAGTAAAAAAATTTTAAATTTTACACTTGAAATTTTAAATTCAAGTTGAATTGTAAAACCTTTTTTTAACGAAGATGTGTAAAGTTCAGTTATAAACAACCAGTATGTTTATAAATAAAGTATTAATCTTATACTAAACTCTTTAAAATAATTAAACATGAAATTACGAGCTTTTAAGCAGTAAACGAAAATTTACAAAACTTCAGTGACGTAACAACTTGAATACCAACCAACGTTCGTTTTCAAAAAATTAAAATTATTGATGTGTTGTTGTTCGTCGAGCTGGTTGCGAAAAAATACAATTTTTGTAGATTGTTATCAACACAATCTGAAATAATTTATCAAAAAATACAAATATAAAAAAAATTAAAATTACTTTAGGTATTTTTGTCAGTAAATTTGTGTACAATTAGAATTGCATTATATTAATAATTTATTTTATTAAAGTATTTAGTTTAAAAACTAAGTTATGATACTTTTTCAAAGCTGTGTCAGAAACTTTTAACTAAACAAAAAATATATTTGTAATGTATAAACAGCACTTTAATATAGATAATTTTTTTTTAATT
Source organism: Thalia democratica (assembly GCF_965202585.1). Classification (NCBI taxonomy): domain Eukaryota; kingdom Metazoa; phylum Chordata; class Thaliacea; order Salpida; family Salpidae; genus Thalia; species Thalia democratica. The sequence goes on along the minus strand of NW_028140193.1, from coordinate 11,837 downwards.
ATTAAATACCAAAATATTAAGAAAGCTTACAATTGTTAGTATTTGTGTGTAAACTGTAAACTATTCAACTGCTGATTATTAACGTAGGCAGTTAAAGTTACGACAAAATTAGTTTTTATCATTTATATTATTTTTGACTTACTATTAAAAAGTAATAACTTAATTTGGCTTAAAATTTACTAAAAATCAAGCAGCACTATGAGACAGCATTAATTTTTACATTTAGTATTTTCCTAATCAAAACACTGAAAAATAAGTCGACAGTCAAAAGATTTTGTTGTGCATTATATTATTGTACCAAAATATTTTAGATTTTTTTTGTCGTTCTATAAACAATATCAAAAAAAAAAAATTTGTTATAAATCAACATAGTTACGTATATTTTATTATCATAAGGACTTATTATTTCTATTTTAATTGAAGCTAGTCATAAAAAAAAGTTTTAAGATTATGTAGGTAATTTAATTATGTTTAGAAATATTTATACTGAAGTAGTTATTTTAAACTTTCACTATTTTTATTGTACTAATTTGTTGCATTATGTCTTGAACAAGACATTAAAAGGTATCAATGGTTTGCGAATCTTTTGTGCACCAGGTCCGAGGACCAAATATTTTGAGCGTTTTTTAGCATTCAAAAAACTATACTAATAATATTTTAACGGTTTACGACTAAATAATTGTTTTTAAATACCGATTATAAAGAATTTAAAAACCTTTTTTTTACCTATACATAAAACAAAAACTATACAAATTTGTAATAACAATTTAAAAAAAATATATTTCTCAAGCAGGACACAATGTATATATAGATGTACTAAGATGAAAAATTGCTCAGCTCTCCCAAAAGCTAAATCTTAAATAAGCAAATTTGCTGAACAAAACTAAAAATCAATCGAGCGTAAAGTTTGATCTTTCTGCAAATTATCATTGTAAAAAATATGGGTTGGTAGTAACTGGATCAAATTTACAAAATACCTTCTATCCTTCTTGTTAAAAATGGAAAACTATTATGTGAGTTATAGTTATACTACTGTTTTTACTTAGATAATGAAATACATTCAGATTTATTCTACTTCTTCTTTGGTATATTTTTCAACAAGCTGTTTTTTTTGCAATGCTGTCTGTATAAATATGACATATTTATATGTTTTAAACTTAATTAAAGTCCCATATAGATATTGTATTTTGTCTGTCAGGTTTTATTGGTGTTATTTACAGCTAATCTTATTATACGTAATAGTATTTAAAATCAGCTGTTTATATTACTTTTTGATTGATTTTAGTATGTTAATTCTTTGATTTTATGTTTCTTACTATTCCAATTCTGCTTTATTAAAATTTTTAGATTTAGAAATTAAAAGTGAGTTTGCATGCTCAAGTAATAAACTATTTTTTAATAATATGAATATTGGTAATCAAACATCATCATTTAAGTCTTAAAGTGAAATTTGACAAAAATTTTGTAGTCTTAAGTTCATTTTATTATCATTAAAGAATAAATATAAAATGTTTAAAAGCTTGAAAGTTATTTTGTTAGTCTACTGTATCATTGTTTTAAAAAGTTTGCTTAAAAATTGAAAAATAAAAATTGATACATTTCAAAGAAAATTTGGTGAATAATGTTTGGAAAATAGTTTTAAAAGTTTGTGCATACTTCTTTTAAAATTTAATATGTTTTAAAATAGCTGCTGATTAAAATCTTAATTTTAATTGATATTGCCAAAAAATCTAGAATCTGGAAAAACCTGGAATTTAACATTTTAGGTTAAAAAACATGGAATGTAATAAATTAAAAAAAACCTTGATTTGACCAATAACCACTAAAAACCCTGGAATTTTTAATTATTTTTAATTTAAGTAAAAAAAATATTTCAGAAAAAGAAAGAAAATTTGTGTATACTATTTTCATTACAACAACACCTTTTAGTAGCTTCACAGTTAATTTTAAAATGGTGTTTAACTATTTAATACAGTTATTTTACCTAAAGTTTAATTTTATATTAAAACTGCTCCATAAAACTTGATATTTTAAAATCCTAGAAGAAATTAAAATTTAAAAATACAGCAACCAATATTTGTGAAGGGTTACCAAAAATTTAAAATCCTGAAATAATCTAAAATGTGAAAATTTAGGCTGAAAAACCTTGAATCAGTGAAATTGAAACAAAAACTAGAAATTTTGCACAATTTTTGTATGTAAAGCAGTGAAACCTTGATTTGACACAAAAACATACTATAGATAACTTTTTTTATCATCAATTTACACATTGATACAACGGACATTTTTTTTATCATCAATTTACACATTGATACTACAGATAATTTTTTTATCATCAATTTACACATTGATACTACAGATATTTTGTTTTATCATCAATTTACACATTGATACTACAGATATTTTTTTTATAATCAATTTACACATTGATACTACAGATAATTTTTTTTATCATCAATTTACACATTGATACTACAGATAATTTTTTTTATCATCAATTTACACATTGATACTACAGATATTTTTTTTATCATCAATTTACACATTGATACTAGAGATATTTTTTTTATAATCAATTTACACATTGATACTACAGATAATTTTTTTTATCATCAATTTACACATTGATTCTACATATAATTTTTTTGTCATCAATTTACACATTGGTACTACAGATAATTTTTTTTAATCATCAATTTACACATTGATACTACAGATAATTTTTTTGTCATCAATTTACACAATGATACTACAGATAATTTTTTTATCATCAATTTACACAATGATACTACAGATATTTTTTTTTATCATCAATTTACACATTGATACTACAGATATTTTTTTATCATCAATTTACACATTGATACTACAGATATATTTTTTATCATCAATTTACACATTGATACTACAGATAGTTTTTTTTATCATCAATTTACACATTGATACTACAGATATTTTTTTATCATCAATTTACACATTGATAGCAGCTTAACATTATTTTTTAATTTTGTTCTACTATTTAAGACAGCTTTTTACATCAAACTTAATTTTGTACTAAAAAAGACTCAAAAACTTGTACTTTTTAAATTCCGGATAAATTTCAGAAAACCCAGAAGAAATTTCTCAAAAACCTTTAGCAACTTTTTTTATTGTCAGTACTGTAAAAATAAAAAGTTCTTTTTTGTAGTAACCTTCTTAAAGTATTATAAAGTTGTTAATTTTCCTACTCAAAAATTAATAATAATCTATTAAATTTAAAAGTGTAGTACAAGGTCTACTTTGACTTAGATGATTTAAACTAGTTTGAAAACTAAACAAGCTAGATTATTACACTTTGCAGCTATCTATACTAATTTCAGCAATACTTTCCTACACTAAAAGTGTTTATAAATAAATGTTATTTCCTTTATAAATTAAATATTAAGATAACATTGTATAAAATTAGGTGGCAATAATTTGAAATAAAGCTCATAAACAAGATTTAATTTTGATTTGTTAATTATTGTTAAGACTAAATTTCTCAACATATAACTTGTTCAGGCTCTAAATATTTTACAAAAAAAGTTATTGTTCTTAAATAAAGCTTATAGTATGAAGTGTAAGTCACATTTTTATGAAATATAAAATTAATTCATAAGCTCCAGTAGGTCTTGTAAAGTGTTTCTAACGTAAGTGTATTGACTTTATTTTTTTATTTACAAGTTTCTCAGAAATGATACCATATTTAAAAATTACTACTTTTTTTTGTATTTTGTGATACACATCTCAAATATATAAAAAGCTTTTAGTGATTATTTTTAAATTATTATAATTTTTAGATTGTTAAATCAAAAAAAAGGTTCCAGTGTATAAAAAATAAAAACTATCAATGCTTTCATTTCAATCATGTATATTAGCATTGGACAAGTGTATTTTTTTAAGTTGATAAAAAATTTAAGAAAAAAAAGATAGATTCTAAGTATTTTTTAAAAAACTTTTAGGAAACTTAATATAATTATAAGAATTGATTTTTTTAATCGTATAAGTTACTTTGAGCTTAATGAGTTTATTAAAATTTAAGTCTTAAGTTGTGAAAGCTCTACAGGATTAACCCTCAATTGCTTGAAGTTAAATTCTTTTAAATTGTTTAGTACAGTAACCTCTTGCATCTTTACTTACTCGTGACGTTACGCACTCTTGTTTAGTTACGCATTTTAGAATTCTAAAAAATTCAAAAATAAAAACTCAATTTTTAATTCCTCAAAATTTTTATGGCCTGAAATTTCATTTTTACTCAATAAATCCATTAATATATCTTAAATACAATGCAAGACAAGTTTATCCTTATGTGGGCAAAGGTCAAATTAAAAAAAGTAATAGTAATATTAATAATTTTTATTAAACATTTTATTTTATTTTATATATTTGTGTTCAAAAGTAGCACCAAATACATATTTTTGTAAAGGGATATAGAAACAAATTTTATTATAAATACCACACCGTTTCTTATTTGTAAACAAATGCTTACCTATAAATTAAATTTGCTAAGCAGAATAGAATATAAATGTAAAGTATCAAATAAGTCACATATAAATAATAAATAGAATCTACTTATTTTTGAAATTAGTAAAATTTTTCTACAAGTATTCTTACTTTATATAAATTTAAATCCTTTTTTTATATATTTATAGTTTTATCTTTTGTTTTCATATTTATAAATAAAGTAAACACATTGTTAAAAGTGGGAAAGTACCTAGTCTATTAACTAGAATCAATATAAAAAAACAACCATTATAGTAGGTATATTTGCTACATCCTGTATCTTTACGCATTTTATCTGTGAACACTATGTGCATAAATAAGCGAGAGGTTACTGTATTAAAAATATATTGTAATTCAGTTGTCTAAAAACTTAAAGTCATTAAGTTGTCACTCAAGCTGTACTTTTGTTTTGGCTGTTATGTTCAAAACTCTTACTCAAATAAACACTTTTTTGCATTAAATTCTAAGAAAGTTAAGGTAAAGATTTCTTACATTGTTTTTAGAACAACTCGAAATCACTAAAATTCTATCTACTACGTTTTTTGAGACAACTACTTCAAATTTCCAGAAAATGTTCCTTGCAATATTTAGAAAACTCTGTTGAAACAAAATTTTCTAAATATTGCAAGGAACATTTCCTAAAATTTTGAGGTAGTTATCTCAAAAAACGAAAGAAAGGATATATTTTAAGTGAAATAATCTATTTTTGTGGTTTTAGTTTGCGCCTCCCATAAGGAACCTATTGTTGCCTTCAAATTTGACTGGCTATATCTCAAAAATCATTTTGAATTTTTAAATCTGTAAAAATCATTTTGTAGCTTAGTAAAAACTATATAAAATAAGATGAAATTGTAGAAAAGTGTTTACCCCCTATGCCCTTAAACATTTATTTATAGAAAACAGTGTGTAAAGATATAGAATGTCTTTTGTTGTAAAATTGTAATCTAACTCAATTAATACTCACTTTATTTTATTTTGTAGTATAAATAGGTCAGTGTTTTGTTACTTATATCACTTTGAATTTTCCTAAATGTTAATTTTACATCAAGTAAAAACAATCTAAAGATGTTCTAATACTATCGTGGGTTTTTTGAGATAAAGTTTGTTAATTTCAAGTGAGTAATGAGCTAAATAAAATTTCAAGATGATAATTGCAATACTAAATAATTAGTTTCAATAAATTTAAAATCATCTTTATACCTAAAAAAGTAACATTCTTATAGTATTTTTTATTTGTTTCAATACTATTTACATTTTTGATTAAATAATACTTGTTGAAAACAAAATTAAATTGGTGTATCAAAAAGTTATTTTGCATTTCATCCTGCATTTAAGCTTTAAGAAAATTACATTCAAAAATTAAAATTCAAAAAAAAAATTATGATTATGAATAAACAGTTCAAATTACTATTTATATGATCAAGAATTACCAATAAACCTTAATAAAGGCTAAAAATATGGTGAATTCATTGTTTTGCACTATACAAAGTATGTAAGTTTTTATAATTTAATAATTATTGTTCTATTTTGATACTAATTTTTAGTTACATTTTTATTGGAATTTTAATAGTAAATCTTTTATATAAAACAACATCTTATCCTGTAGGGCTCTACAGTTATAACTGAAATCTTGTTCAAATAAACTTTTACATATTAAATATTTTTTTAGTACAACTTAAGTTTTATTTTTATTAATTTGTAAAAGCTTCCAGGATCAAATAGTTAAATTATTCATAATTTCTTACTTAAAGACTGTACTACAAAAAGTTCTTTGTACCTTATATCAGTTTACTTTTCTATCCCTAACTAACAATATCTATTTAATAACTTCTTTAAATTGTTGTTAAGGGCATAGGGGGAAAGGTAAACCGCTTTTTTTGATATTTTATCTTATTTTATATAGATTTTACTTAGTTACAAATTATTGAGATATAGCCGGTCAAAGTTGGAGGCAACAATACCAAATTAAAAAAAAAAGTGTTTACCTTCACCCCCCTATGCCCTTAAGCTAATAAATATAACTTGGCAGTTGTTTATAAACTTAGCTGTGGTATAAATTTCGAAAAAGCATACATAGTTATTAGAAAACTCTACAAAAATAAAGTCCTCAAGTTATAAGCTTTGAAGTTTTACCTTTATATTAGTACCAAGAATTGTTCAAAGTCTTTTAAAGTAAATGGTTCACTAGTAAATAACTGATTGTTATAGTTTTTTGTTCTTAAACACTTGTAACTGTCTGTTTATGTACTAATATCTTTAAAAAATATAAACATTCAAAGAAGTTACTTAAACTGTTGAATAAAACTAATACTTTATTTATAGGTTTTATTAGATGTTGTTGTAAATGTTGCCAATGGTAATATTTGTTGTTCAAATATGCAGTTTTTGTATGTAGATATATTTCTATAATTTAATATAGGCTAAATTATTTATATTAAAATAACAGATGGTAGGCAAGCATTTATATTTATTATTAATAAAATAAAAGTTTTATATAAAACATAAAGAAATGTATCTTATCTTCTTAATATATCTAAAAAAGATTATTTCGTTGACAAAGGGTAAAACTGTGCAACTTTTAAAATACTTGGCCATAACCCAAATTTATTTTTAAGATTGTTTAAAGTATAAAATAGTTTAATATTTAATTAATAAAAGTGTCTACAATAACTAAAGAATATTGTACTTAACTTAAGTTATAAAAAATGAAAAATGATGAAATACATTTATTTATCAAGTACAAATATGGTTTTACAACAGTTTTTTTTCTACAAAAATGTTTAAAAACCTTTACAAAAAAAACTAATTTAACAATTGAGTTAATGAAATGAAAATATCTAAAACTGTTGTTGTTTTATATTTTCAAACTAATGTTTCATAAAGCAAAGCTTGTTTAATTTGATTGAATTGCAAGCTAAACTTAAAAGTCACTGAAATGTGTGACTATGCTAAACAAAATAATTTGGTATACCATTAATACAAAAATTATTTTAACTTAAAAGCAGATCTTAAAGTGATGAATGTTTTTTAATTTTGCTTTAATTGAGAAGTAATTGATTGCAATTTAATTAAAATATTATACAAAAACAGTAAACTTTAAAAAAAATATGTATATAGTTTTATAACAGTATATATTCCAAAAGTTTTTAATTGATTGTTTAGTTTTAGTAGTACAGTTTAGTCAAAAGTTATACTATAGCAAAAATTTTTTACTAAATTTGTCAAACAATAATTTAGCTTTAAAAAATTGTTTAAATTACTAGTAAGTTTCTAGTTTTCTTATATCAAACTTTAAATGTTTAATTCAAATTGATGTTATTTCTAGAAATTAATTGTATTTTGTACCATTTTTGGCATATGGGGGGGGGGTAAATACTTTTTTCACAATTTGATCTTATTTTAAACAGTTTTTACAAAGGTACAAGATACTTTTTACAGATTTAAAAAATTCAAAATAACTTTTGAGATATAGCTGGTCAAAGTCAGAGGCAACAATAGGTTCCTTATGGGAGGCGCAAACTAAAACTGCAAAAGTAGACTATTTCAATAAAAATCTACCTTCTACGTTTTTTGAGATAATTACCCCAAAATTTCTAGAAATGTTTCTTGCAATATTTAAAAAAATTTTCCCCCCCATGCCCTTAAAAAATATTTTTTTGACTCTAGTTCTTATTTATAAATTGAAAATTTACAATGTTAGACTAATTATACATACAAAATTAATAATGAAGTATATTTTTCTACTTGTTTTTTTTTTAGTTTAGCTTAAAGATAAGCATGTAGATTTAATGGTTAATTTGAAGTTATGAATTTAAGTGTTATCTGCTATATATATGAATATAGCTATCTATATATCAGTAAGCTTAATTAAATAAGCAAACATTTATTTTTTAAAACTATAATCAAAATTTTTAAGTAGAATTTTTTCTAGTAAATTAAATGTTTGCATTAATATATCAAATGATTATTTTTTTTGCATTGTTTATTATTATTTTCTTTTCTTTGAATTATTACATCATTTTATTTTTATGTTAATAGTTCACTACTAAAAATAATCACAGATTTTAATTTATGAAAAAAGGAGATTAATAAAAAGGTGCACTTAGTAATAATTTATATTTTGTTTATACTTTATTTTCATAAAATTTTGAATTTAGTGTTCACAAATTATATTTTTAAATGTCTTCGAACTGTTATTATTACTGAATGTTAGCTAAGCGTTCATAGGAATTAACTTGTTTGGATGTTTAAAAATATCTCTTATAAAATTTTATATAAGAGAAAATACTTTTCTTAAAATGTAAAAACACTTTTTGCAAAAACTGTTTTTTTGAGTCTAACAGTTTTTTTATTTATTTAAATAATAGTTTAAAGGGCTTATGTTTCCAAAAACTTTATGTTCAAAACATAGTTTTTACTTAAATTTTTGTAATGTTTTTGTTATGGAAATATTCTTCTAAATTTGAATTTAATCTTTGTTGTAAAATGAGATCACTTAAAAGTTTTAAAATGTTTTTCAGGTTAGTGTACATAATCAAATCAGTCAAGTATGTTCTTAAATTTAATTTTTCTTGTTTACAGAAATACTTAACATTAATTTGAATTGTAGCTTTTGTAGTTGAAGGTTACTTTCAACATTTATGACATCAAATATGTTTTGTTTTGGAATACTTACTTGTTTTAAGCATTAAAATATCAAGGTACACCAAATATTTTTAAAACCTTCATTAGTATATTTGTTTTTATCCATACCATTGTACTTTTAACTAATGGATTACCAATTAATATCTTAGTTTTGTAATTTGAAATGTTAAATATTTCCAGAGATGTCCTACCCTTATTAAAAATTCAAATATTAACAGTTCGTAGTATTTTAAATGCATAAGTATTTAAATTCTCATTTTAAATGTAAATTTAAAGTCCTTACAAAACAATCTGAAAAATGAAGTTATATTTTTTTTTCATAGATATTTTGAGAAGCTTGAAGACTAATCAGCAAGTAGAGCCAAAAGTTTGAGCATTCCCTGAACAGCAAGAAAGATGTGAATATGAAAATTGATGTTTGGAGTTCGAAACCACAAAGGCTTTCGTTTGCAGTTACATGAAACAACCAGGTATGTATTTTAATTATTAAAACTTCGTGATACATGTGCAATAAAAGTTTTATTTCGAAGCATAAAATGTAACATACTTTTTTTTTAAAGTTATGTTCAACAAACAATGTTTCACTCAAAGGAGTCATTAGTGCTTACAGAAAACTAAAAACTTGTTTAAAATAAGTTTAAATTTCTGGATTTTTTAGTTTTTTTTTTCAATACTGATGAGCTCTTTGAACGGAAAAACAGTATATGTATTCTCCTTTTACAGAGTAAAGACCTATAACAGTATATTCATCAATCAAGCCTTTAATATACAATTTATTAGTAGTTAAAGCTAAGATTTAAGGAGCATATTTTAATTTGTTATTATTTAATTTGAATATTTTAACAATGAATATTAAATGTATGATGTCTGTACCATAGTTCCTTTTTTATTTTATCATATATTTTAATTTTTTCAAACAGTTTTTGATTTATATACAAAACACATTATGAAAACTTTATTTATATCTTATACTTTGGTAGAGCAACCACATCGGACAAAACTTGTTTGCCAAATGTAAATATGCTTTCAAATCAGTGCCATTAAAAATTAAGCTTCTTCAACCCTAGTGGTTATAAAGCTTATGCTTGTTAAGTGTATACATGTATATTAGTGGTATACCAGATTCGGATTTCATTTTCAAGTTAGGATCCAGATTCTATGAAATTTCAAAAAATTCCTCTACTATATGTGTAGGTTTCAAAACTACCTTCAAATACTCTAAAAATAAAAATGGTAAGAACCATTAAAAAAATCAGTCACAGTCTTATACAAGCACTCTGAAGAGATCTTTCGTTTATTAAAAAACAGACATTTTTAATTCTGTAGAAAACAAAAAAAATTACTAGCAACTAGAGAAGATTAAATATCGTAAATTAAATATTTTTAGTAAAAATTAAAATAAAACTAAAAACTACCATATCATTAAAATACTGAACTTCATACTTTTACTTCAAAGTTAATGGAACACTTATATTTGAGATTAGTCAGTAAAGTTTAATATAATTTTTCATTTTGGAAACTGAGAAAACAACACTTTAGAAAATTATTTTTGTTTACTTTAACTAAGAAAAACTATAAACAACAAACAATTAAAATTAAAATGCAAAAATTTATACATTAGACAGACTATGAATAGCTTTACTAAGAGGTGGAATGCCCACAGAAACATATGGAAAAACAATAAAACTGAACTAAACCATGAAATAAAAGACCAATTTGCTCTAATTATACATAATAATAAATTTCACTAAAACAATATACCAGAAAAGATAGAAAATGCCTACACAGTCCAGTTTTTAGAAAGCCCTATAAGAACTAATTTAGACTACACAGAACAATGGTGGATTAAAAAAACTAAAGCAAAAATTAATTTAAACAATGTTTTTAAAGAATAGTTTTAATGAAAAATTGAAAATGTCTTCAAAAATTTTTTTATCAAGTACAATACTAGGGGATTTTTTTTATTGTTTGTTGTTTATAGAAATAGTTTTTCTTAGTTAGTTACAGTAAACAAAAATAATTTTCTTAAGTGTCTTTTCTCAGTTTCTCAAATTAAAAAATTATATCAAACTTTACTAACTAATCTCAAATATAAGTGTTCCATTAATTTTGAAGTAAAAGTATGAAGTTTAGTATTTTAATGATATGGTAGTTTTTAGTTTTGTTTTAAATTTTACAAAAAATATTTAATTTACAGTACTTAATCTTCTCTAGTTGCTAGTATTTTTTTTTTGTTTTCTACAGAATTGAAAATGTTTGTTTTTAAAATAAACGAAAGATCTCTTCAAAGTGCTTGTATATAACTGTGACTGATTTTTTTTAATGGTTCTTACCATTTTTATTTTTGTTTATCTAAAACTCAATCCTGTCCGGTCTTTAAAATCAAAAGAGACTACCTTCATCCCATTTTAATTTCAAATACTCCAAAGACTTTCTTAATCAAGCTCCTTGGGAATACCAATGTTTTATGTTTATCTAAAAAATATGAATATAACTCAAATGAGCTGGAATGAGTGATGAAATGTAAATTCAGTGATCTACCACATCCATAAAACTAGGATCCAGCCAGATCTAATTCCATTTGTTTTTTAAATTAGTATCCGGCCGGTTTTTTATTTTGTTTTCTAACTAGGATCCAGCTGAATCTTTTTTAAAAATTGTATAATCTGCCG
>NW_028140192.1:0-32996 GCF_965202585.1 Thalia democratica | reverse complement strand
AATTAAAAATTTTCTTTATTTTGTGAACTTGACCTTAAACAGGGTTGCCAAACAAAAAGGCTAGTTTAAAAAAAATTAAAATTCAGACTAGGTTAAAGCTGTTTAACATTTTTTTATAAAACTTAGGGGTATCTGAAACTTTTATTTCAAACACTTTGAATAAATCTTCTAATTCTCAGAATAGTTTTTATGACTGTAGTGTAGTTAACTAATTGTAATTTTTTGTCTATTTACATATTGTGCTTTTTTATAAAATGATATATTAGTTATGTATCTAAGCTTGATTAACAGAAAGTTTTTAGCTATTTTATCTTTTAGTAAACTTTTGATATAATTCAGACATGTTTGCTTTTAAAGTGGCAACCGTGTAAAAGACTTATTAATTACTTATAAGGTATTTTATTAAAGTATTCTAACATTAAATATGTTAAAAAATTTGATTTAGTTTATCTAGAGTACGAATAGGTATTAATTTTATTTTATTAACTAATTACTGAATTTTATAAAGAATGCAAACTATTTAAGACGTAAAAACTATTTTCAAAAGTTAACTTTTTTTTTGATATGAAAAAGTGGTTCATATATAAAAAATGTACAAAAGTGACCCATAAATGTTTTTCAAGCTTAGTTTTTATAGAGAGTTAGGTTGTAAGTAAAAAATAAAAATATTTTATCAAGTTTAACTTATTATTTGTTTAAGAAAGTACATATTTTATTACAACTTAAGTATATTAAACAATGTAAATTCTACTCAAATAGATATTTGGATATTAAATAGGCATTCTATGCGTAGCTAATAGTAATTTAAAGTAATAAAGTGAATAAAAGTAAAACTATCTCTGGTGTGACCAAAACTAAAGCCAAAAGATTATTCAAATATCACTAAAACTAAAACTGTGGCCCGCGAAGATTTTGAAAACTAGAAATTTGGCCCGCCAGCACCAACTGCCTGCCGACCCCTGGTATAGAGTATGGTGTGTTTCCTGAGCCACTCCGTGGAACTACATTAACTTGTTTAAAACAGAGAAACATAAGTTAGTTGAATAGAGCAAAGTACTGTGCAAGTTGTTTTTTATAATTAAAGAAATAATAATGATAATAATAATTTAACATTATTATCATGAATACTTGAATTATAATAAACAAATGCTTTAACATCTGAATCATTCGTATAATTTTATTAAGTGTTTTATTAAAATTAGTTATAGGAAGTACTTTATTTCTTTGCAACTAAACTCTGTTTTCTCCCAAGTTAAAAAGCTAAGAAAGTCAAGTGAAATGATATTATAAACAAACTAAATTAAAAACAGGCTTTCTAAAAGCGTATTTTAACAATTATTAAAATAACTTCGGGTAATATCTTAATTGTCTACATGCATTATAAATAGTAGGAATGTTTTATTCAACATATTTCTCTAAAAATAAACAGCGATATCTTGATGTATTATCTACAGTCAAAATTGATATCTAAACTATTAATGATGTAGTTGTACATGTTTAATATAACAACAATGACTACAATGTCCTAAGTTCTACTCATTAAACTTTTAACTAAATCTAACATAGTTTAAAATAAAACTAGTTTATTCTACTCTGCTAATAAATAATTCAATATTTGAAATTACATTTTGTTCGAAATAATAGGAATAAAAAGACTAAATAAACAACCTTTATTACTATTAAAACTTTTATTGTACAATGTTGGACTCAGGCATCAAAACCTGAGTCACTTAAACAGGACACACAAGAATAAGAAAAAAATATTCAACTATTTATAAAAAAATAAACATAAAAATAATTAAACAAAATCAAATTTATAAAGAACTAAATTGAAAAGTTTAAAATTATTTGTTTGAAGTAAAAGGCGATAATTCAGTACAAACAAAATGAAAAGCTTTTAGTTTTACTGACTATAAATTGAAACACAATTAGTAGTTAAGCTTAAGTAGATAATAAGATATTAGTGAAAACAACAGAACAAACACTTATTAAGTCAGTAGTTTTTAACATTCAAAAGTTTTAAAAGTAATTACTAGTGTTAAAAATACTTGGTCCTATGACCTGGTACACGAAAAAACCTTTCGGTTATCGAGTCGCACACCACTTGGATACCTTTTAAAGTCTTGTCCAGCAAAAGTTTTGTATAAAATAGAAATTTTATTACAGTACAGCTATTTATATATATATAAAATACAAAAAAATAGTAAATAACTTTTTATTTGAAAATAATTAAAACTATAGTATATGTTGTTTATAGAAGTTTTATTTTCTTTAACTTTAGTTTGTGTACAGTACAAGTAAAATAATTTTACAGTTTCACACTTTTTTAAAGACTAAAATAAATTATTGCAGGCATATGAATAAAAAATACGCATTGTTTTTGTAAGTTAATTAATCATAAACCAAGGTTAAATTATAACGCAGTTATGTCCTACAATCTGCAGGACTACAACTTTCTCAGGTTGTATATAGTTTATTGAGCTACAAAAAAAACTCAAAATGTTTGGTCCTAGGACCTGGTGCACAAAGAACCTTTCGGTTATCGAGTCGCACACCATGGGTACCTTTTAACGTCTTGTCCAGCAATAAGTTTAGTTTCAGGGTTAGTTAAAAGTTTGGAAACTTTCGGGTTTAATTAGGCTTATTTATAAAACTTAAATTTGTGTAATCTTTTTAATGGTAGTTGTTAATTTATATTTATGTAATTATAAACTGTTAATCTACCTCTAACTAATTTAATGCTTAATTTTATATGAGTATTTTCTGATGAATCCCAAAACTGCTTACTTACTCAGCATTTATTTAAAAATTATTTGCTAACAAAAGTAGTTGATAAGGGTTAGCTGAAATATATTTTACTTGTTTACTCAATAATGTTTTAAGTTTTTGTTTAATATATGTAGCATTAATAGTTATTTGTTAGGTTTATTCATTAAATATAGCAACTGTGTTTGTACGTTTAGACTTTTTTATAAGAAAAGCTATATTTTGCTACACATAACACACGAACAGCTCTACAAACTCTTTAAAGACTAAGATATTAAAAAAAAAAGTTTTTAAAATTTGTGTGTATTTTTCGTTAAGCATATCTACTATAAGCACTTAATTCAAACAGATACCATGAAATTTCATCAAAAAGGATTAGGTTCCTTCCTTATAACAGAACTTTTATTTTATATATTTTAAAAACATAATAAGTAAACAATAGATGCATTCGATTTCGTTTCAATGTTCTATTATTAAAGCCATAAAGAAATATGTAGTTGTTAGACAATAATCTTAAACTCCAGTTTAATTGTATCTTGTTTAGATGTATTTTCAATAATAATTCAAAAAGGATTAACAAGAAACATTACTATCGTTGTACACAAATGCATTTAGTTCAGTAGTGCTTTCAGGTCTATTGTATAGTTTCTGAAAATAAGAATTCTTCAAAAACAACAAGTTATTGTTTTATTCGAAAATATGTTCTAACTGTTGCTTTTTTAATAATTGTAAGTTAATTTATCGAATTACTAACAGTTAACATTTTACAATTTTTACTTAAATACAAGTTGTTGAATACTTAGATTTATAACATTTTTTAATACTTATTTGATACTTTATTGCTTTACTTATATAAATTCAATGTTCATGTTTACTTTTTTTAGAAGTAAAAAACAACTTAAGTCACCAAAAACAAACCAAAGTGTAGGTAAAGCTATAAGAATATAACTAGTCACACAGTTGCAGTAAAATCTTGAAGTTTAACTTTTATCTATGGCCATATTTAATCTACCTTGTTTTAAACAATTAAGTCTTATTTTTAAGTTTTATTGTAGCTGTTTTAAACTTTTAAGCAATCAAGGTTGGTGATTTTTGTAGGTTTATAACTGAAGGCAAAAATAAACACAAGACAGTTTCACTTAAAACGATCCTTTTTTTAACCAATTACCTACAAATTTTCACTGTAGATTTGTTACTAATGTTTAACCTAAAGGTGGGCAAACTTTAGATCAATTTTTTTTCAAAATTATCTTTAAACAAAATTATTAAGTAACAGTTAATTTTGATCTTGGTTTAAAAGTATTGCAACTGAAGTGTTGAAAAAAATGTTCAAAAAAAGTTAATATTAATTAAATAGAAATTTTAGCTTTTAAATACTCATTTTTAACTCTTTAATGCAGGCCTTTTAAACTAACTTTTTCTATAAGATAGTTTGTACTTGACAATTCTGGCCAAAAATTAGATTAATTTTTTAGCAAACTTATATAGAGCGTTAATCAGCTCTAGTTTAAATCATTGTACTAAAAGAAACTTTATGATAAGAAAAACTAAACCTTATTTTCTAAAATTAAAACTACCTAAATAGTTTTTAAAATTTCAATACTAAATAGTTTTCGAAATTTCAATACTTAATATGTTTAAGTTTTTTGACGGATGTTCGCTGAAAATTTAACTTTCCTAGCGCAATAAATATAAAAGCAGGTATACTTTTTTAACTTGCGAGAAAACTGACGATGAAAAAATTTCAGTCTATATGGAAACTTTAAACAAAATTTACTGTATCTGAAAATTAAGTGATTTTTTTAATACTTAAAAAGCTACGTTTATTTTATACTTTTACATAACAGAATTTGTAAATTAAAAAAAAAATGATTTGATCCTTCTATGGAAATTGTTA
Source organism: Thalia democratica (assembly GCF_965202585.1). NCBI lineage: Eukaryota > Metazoa > Chordata > Thaliacea > Salpida > Salpidae > Thalia > Thalia democratica. Next base: position 28,333 of record NW_028140192.1, on the reverse strand, counting down.
TTCTATGTATTAAAATATTTACTAAAAGTGTTAAGCGTATTTATTTTAAAAAGTTCGAAAAAATACTAAGCTGTAAAAATTATTAGATTAAAACTAAATAAGCCTTAACTTTTTTATACCCTCATAAGCAAGAGCGAGACTATTTAAAAACCCTTTACAGTAACCTGCCAACTAGGTACGCAATTTGAACACAGTGCGTACCTAGAAAACCTTGGTCTTTAATTACCTACATTAAGCCTAGTACAAAGATGCTTAAAACCACTAAAGTTTACAAAAGATTATCAAAATCATCCAAAATTAAAACTTTTATCATAAAAACAAAACACATTTGTTGAGTTATTTTAGAAGTCTTGAGTAGTTATTTAATGTTTGTATTTACATGTTAGTATTTCTTTATTTAATTTATAATTAGCCAAAACAGTTTTATATTCTAATATTTCCTTTTACCTTTAAAATTTACATAGGACATATAATTTGTAATAACTAATTTTAGATTGAAAAAAAAATATGAAAACATTGATTTCATAATTCTTTTATTCGATTGTTTTTTTTAGGTAATTAGTTTAGGGTTAAAAGCAAAGCAACAAAAATTGGCTGCTAAACGACAAGCTAGACTAACATACATGTTTTCGAAAGCATCAAGTAAAAAATATTCAACTGAAATATTCTTTATTTTCACTAGTCTCGCTTATTTTTAAATTTATGTTTTAATAGTTAGGTATGTTTCAAATGAAATATTCTTTACTTTTGTTTATATCGCTGTTTACATTTATACTTCATTCATTGGGTATGTAAATGCTAATTGCACCGTTCATCATTTCGTTTATCTAAATTTTGTATGATTTTTTTTTTCTATAGTTTAACTATTAGCTATGCAAACTTAAATTACATTTTTCGTTAAATAAATAAACTGTAATATATTTGTTTTAGATATTGGATTTGATATACAATTTGTACGTTCATAACTTATTTCATAGTTAATTTAGTTTTTATTTATTTAATTGTAATACAGCATAATATATTTTAAAATACTCATGTATTATTACTTTTAAGTTTGCTTTTTTAAATTGAAATGAAAAAAATTGCTCTTTGAAAACAGCGTTTTTCAACTAAAAATAAGTTTTGTACCTAGGAAGTGCGTACCTAGCGAAAGACTTAATTAATACCTAGCTGAAAGACGTATTTAAGGCTATAATCAACTTGAACCTCATTAGTTTTTTATCTGTCTACTAAGTAGAATCAACTATAAGATATCTAATTGTTTTAATAACTTATAACATACAAAAATTTATGTAAATTCAATTTTTTTTTGAAATAATTATATTTATTAAAAGCTTCAACTTTTATATAAAAAACAATTAATTTGATTATACACACAACTTTGATTGCTTTTTTACCACTAACTTATAATAAAAACACAGTTTACCGGATAACATTTATTCATAACCAGAAAACTAACAGAAATTACCAACTTAAGAAGTTATTGAATTAACGTATAATTTGAATATTTAACTGAATTTGATATTTTAACAAAAGAAGTTTATAAAAACTTATTTCATATTTACATTTGACTGTTATTTACAATAAAAACACACTGAAAATTATTATAATACAGTGGGCAAAACTTAGAAAAAAGCATTCAGAAGGCTTTAAAATATTTCAGAGTTATTTAGAAATTTAGAGATATTAACAAACTACAAGAGTTTAATATTTATGTTCTTTATAAATCTAACCGTTTACTGTTCAGCAAAAAAAAAGAAGTATTTAGTTGTTTTTGACAAGTTTTAGAAATTTATAATCAATGTTTTAAAACAGTTTAATTTCAAATCAACAGTTTAATATACTTTTGTGTGATAACTTTTCACTTTTTATAAAATGTCTTAATAAATGAAGTTTGTCAAACATAGAAAAGAATTAAGATAATGACAACTGATAAATTTTTGTATTAGGTTTTTTATGTTTTTTACTTTTTTTTTCTTAAAATTTAACATGCAATAGAGAAACTGCATTTAAAAGAAAAGATTTTTTTTCAAATTGAAAACAAAAGAAATGAAGGGAAGGCTTTAGAAAGAGCAATAGAAGTTTCGGAGCGAAAAGGGGAAAGTGCGAGTTGTAAGAAGAGCGTTTCAGATATTTACAAAATTTGACCTCAACTTACTGAGACTGGGTTCAAATATATACAATATTTTACATATCTACACAGGCAAGATGTTATTCGCCTCATATCATTCTTATAAACCATATTTAGAAACAATGGTTAAAGTATGACCTACTCAGATATCATATTTGAATTTACTTTTAAACAATTAAGTTATTTAAAACTGGTAAGAGTCTTGTAAAACGTTTACAATAAACATTAATTGTCAAACCTGTACCGTTTTCACTTGAAATTAAAAAGTGTATACCTCATTATGCAAGTATTTACATAACAGATGACGCAAGAAAAATTCAATCTTCGCCATGCAATCAAGTGAAAAAATTGTTTAGCATCCACTACAATATAATACTAAACGAAAAGACTTGACGTAAAAAGAAAAGACTAACTGTTAAAATGCTAACACAAGGAGAACAAAGACAAACAAAGACTTTTACAGCAGTCTGCAACGGTAGCAATAAGTAAATATATACTAACGATTGCAGACTACAACATATCTCTTGAGGTGCCAAATGAGATATTAAAAAACAACAATCAAACAACAATGAAATTTTAAATATTCTTAGATAAATTAGATACAGAAAACCAATAAATAAAGTGAGAAGGGGGAAAAGTAGGGGTGAACAAACGGGGGCGGTGACCACTGAACAATCGTTAAAAGTACAAAAAAAAAACAATTTTCAAACTTTGATATTTACGTATGCTAGTAAAAATCAACGCGAGTTGGGTTTGTGGGGGCGGATGGAGAGTTCCGACTGCAAGCTCCGGTCAATCAGACGAATCTGCTGCTCGAAGCTGGTCGTTGCCAGCCATGTTTGCTGCCCTCGCCTCCTCAGTTGCTGGTTAGGGGATGTTTGCGTGCTCTTCTCCGCGAGCTTTTTCTGGGACGAAAATTATTGATTTAGAAAGAAATTTATTTTAAGTTTTATAAGCCAAGCTACAATTTTGATGCTTCTGTGTAAAACATGCCTGTGTGTAATTTTAAGTACAAAGTCTACTTTTAAACGTTAGCATTCTTAAATTTACTTATGGAACATTTAAGTTAAAAAACTTGTATACCAACTTACCTTTTCAAGTTTACAGTTGAAAAAACAAAATATAACTTGAGGAATAGACTTAAGAAACAAATTACAAAATATAACTTAAGGAACAAATTATTGAAATACCGTGCTATAACAACACAGCGATTGAAGAAAACAATCAAACCAAGTTAAAAAAAACTCTACTTTTTTACGATGCGATGTTGGTTTAGTGGGAGAGTGAGGAGGTTCGAACCGGTGGTTCAGTTCCTTCACCAGCATCCGAAGTTCCGGCATTTCCTGCTCCTTCGCACTGCTGCAGTTGCAAGACACAATGTACTTTTCCATCTTCGCCTGCATGATCTCACTCACTTCTGCAGAAAGATTAACATTGTCAATGAAAACGAGTTTGTTTGCTTAATTCAACATTCACCTTTCGTTATTATCTTTGTTGCCATTTTACAATTGTAATAACTTTGATTTTTAAAAACTACAAGAGATACTTAGTAGTGTCAAGTACCCATTTATGGGCATGATTACAGGTTTTAATAAAAAAATAATGACAGCTTACTTAAACATTTATTTTTACTAGATTTGACGTTTACAAAAACATACTTGTCTATGTTAAAAAGCAACACATTGCTGTAAAAATTGCCTAATTGTCTTTAAGTTTAACTGTAAATTGTTAATTTTAGCAAGAAAATTAAAGGGACAGTACTGATTTGTCAAAACAGTTATTTAAACTGTCTCTTTCAAAAATATTTAGATGTTAATTTTTTTACTGGCTAAACTTTTTTAATCTTATTGTTAATTGTACAACGTTAAAAATTATTTATTTAAGTCTTATTATAAAAACTATTAACTAACTGCTTCTTAAAATAAAATTAAAAAAAAAAAAGATACAAGTTTTTGAAAAAAAAAAGAATTATTACAAATTTCAAATATAAAAGGATAACTTTTGTGAAAAATCGTATTTAAGACTAAAACGTAAAAAACACAAAATATTATTTTTATGAAGTATTTATTCAATATCGTGTGACTTAAAAACATACATACTTATATTTAAGTCCTTCTCTATTGCATCATATAAATTTTACATACGAACGTTCGTTTATTCAAATTCAAAAACAAATACAATATAAATACGACTGAGTAATTGATTTTTAGACATATTATCGCATTAAATACCAATGGAAAACCTCAAGAAGTACAGACGCCTCGATAGACTTTGAAGAGAAACGAAACAATTAGAATTACTATGCAAACATTGGCTTTGTCATGCCGTTGCGTAAGAAAGTAGGTTACCATGAGAATATGTTAAGTTTATATGTAAATCAATGATAATATAAGTTTTTTAATATTAAATCAAAAACTAAAATTTTGGATATAATAAATGTTTACAATTTACTTTCTACAATATGGTGAATAAAAAATATAATTTTATTTCATTTAATAATTTTTTGTAGCTGTAAGAAAATTTATGCTATTTTGGCCCGAAATTAATTTAAAAAATTCAAACTTCTTTAAATATTATATTTAAATGATGCTTTAAAATAAGAAAATATTTTTTACATAAGTATTTGATACTTATGAGAAGAATTTAATCCCTTAAGTTCACTTAACCTTTTTGCTTATAAAAACTAGTTCCGCAAATAAGTATTAAAAAACAAGAGAAAGTTTTAGGAATTAAAACTACAAACGACAAACTTAAAGGGAGTAAATAAATAAAAAACAAGCAAAGATAAGAGGAAATTTTTTGAAAATTATGAGAAAAGAAGTAAATGAAAACAACTCACGAGAAGTTCAAAGTATAGGCACTACAAAGCATACATAAAAAATGTATCTCAAGCGTCTAGAGTTTGTTTTGCTTAAATAAAACTAACAAATAGTCAATTATTGAAGCTTTATTTATTCAACTTTTGTCCGTTGAATTTTTTTAAATTAAATCAAGTAAAATTAGGCGAACAAGTAGAATATAACTTACAGTCTGTAAGGCAGTTAATAAACTTGTGCAAGAAGTAAATTCATAGCCAATAGATAAACTAGTAGCGTAGACAAAAAATAAACATTTCGACAAAGACAGAAATCTCTCTAGATAAGTTAAGTATCACTTTAACATGATGTTATAAAAATTGCATAATATCAATTGACGGCACTTACAATACCTATAAACGTCTACTACATTTAGGCTTGAACAATTGGAAATAGTTGGGGATAAATTTACTAGAATTTACAAGTTCCTACATAAGTAAAAAAAGGATTAGTTTACGGTAAACAGTTTTAACTTCTAACCAAATACATATGCTTATAATATACATTTAGAACTTTATTAAAATTAAGTTAACTATTATGTTTATCAACTAGAACAAATAAATGATGTTCTTCTTAGAAATACTAGCTTTTGTAATTTTATTAGAAAATAAAAACTTTTAGTTAGAATTTTAATTAAATTAATTATTTTTATGGGAGATGTCAAAAAAAAATCAATAAAAATATTAAATAATAACGGTTTGAAAGTTAGCTAAGCATAACTTGTTTTCAAATTCTTACAAATTATTAAAGCCATTATTTACTTATAATTTTTTTAATAATATATATAAATTTAGATAGATGTAAATATACATCACAGAGTTTAACTTTTATATAGATTTAAACAAAATATCGAAAGCAATTAACTTATTCTAAAAATACTAAAGCCAAACAAACTACATCAAAGTTTATTTTTGGAGCAAATTTATACAAGTAAACATGCATGTTTGCAACAAGCTTGTTTATGTTATCAAGCAACGCGGAAACTAAATAGCACAGCAAAATATGCAACTCACACATGCTGTCATGAGCATACTTACTTCCTACTATAAAATATTATCTACTAAAATAATCTAAAAACAAAATTAAACCTAAGTTGTTTGATCAAGCGCTGTTTGAAAACGAAATATACAAAGGATTATAAGCAAACAGGTTGTTACAGCATACAAAGTCACCAATCTTTGTCTTATTACAGAAAACAGTTCACGAGTGTTTTGGGCTAATTTTAAATAGTATACTACTAATAGTCTTAAAACTTTTAAAATTAAAACATAGTTTATAATTTAAATAAGATATATCAGAATAATCATTAAAACAGTTTCGATTTTAAAATATTAATACAATTTTTAACATAAAATAAACTCTCATAACAATTCAAATGAACTTCAAAACATAACAAACTCAAAATGTGCCCGAAAACGTGCTAAAAAAGATTAAAAACAACCCAATTACCACGACAAAAATATAAGTTTGAATTTAAGCTACAACAAAAAGGTAGGCAGACGTTTGAAACAATCCGCACGTCACAATAGAAAGAGAATGGCAGCGCGCAGCCCACCTTACGTAAAGCAAAACTACAATTCACATCGATTTGGGCTGCGAGAGCGAGCACACTTTCGCGAGATATAAAAAATTAAACAGCCTTGCGCGCTTACTCATGTATGGAAGGGCGGCACATTTCGCTGACTGGAGCTCGATGTGGCTTAAACTCGGTGATGCGCGCGCGGAAAGCAGCTAGTAGATTATGACGTCACTGTGGGAAGAAGGCGTCGCCCTTGTTTGACTCGACAGTGTGAAACTTAAAGGGCAATACAAGTAAACAAACCAATTCTTGCTGAGTTGATTTAGAGTAGAAACTGGTGGAAAATAAAATGAGAATGGAAAACTAAACAAATTATGTAACTAAACGCGATTGAATCTTAAGCTAATATTTATGTTAATGGCCCAAACCTTTTTCAAGCTAAACATTAAAACAACGGTTTTCAAGTGGCAGCTTGCTAATTACTAAAAATGTGATTTAAAAAATTGGTATATTTTATCACACAGTTAATGATAAATTTACTATCAAAAACTGCTTTTTGTGAACGTCATACTACTTAATGACTAATTTTTGTTAAGAATGATTCATTTTAAAGTTTAATATTTATCTACTTTTGTCAACTAATAAAAATAAACTATAAACCACCTATTCTAGTAGTACTTTCTGCATATAAAAATATTTATAAAAAATACTCTACATTAAAACAATATTTATAATCATTTTATTTTAGTAATAAAATGTATAAAATTGAAAAATATTTCAATATCTATATACAGCAAAACTAAATGAAAAACATAACATAGCTCACATTGCTTCGAATGTGCATAAATTTTGAATAAAAAAGAACAAATTTTAGATATAAACAAAATTTAAATAAAAGATAACTTTAATCAAATTAGACAAACTAACTTTATAAGTTATATTTAGTTATAAACAGAATTTAAACATTTTTCAAACTATTTTGAAAACATAACTAACCTAATTCGATGTTTTCGTTAGACCAACATCTAGCACAACTGAAATTAACTCCTTCAACATTGATGTTTTGGTGGTCGCGCATTACCATTTCAATGTCGAACCAGTCAGGAATTGTGACTTTTTCTACAAAAGTTGTTTTATATAAAAAGTTAGGCTCTTTTTTTGGTAACTTAAAAAGTTTAAAAATCATAAGTTATTGACAACTTCTTAAAATAAGTTTGAAATAGTTTTAGAAAAATGACTAAAAAATTTTATACAGCAAGTAACCATCAGAAACTCACTTTTAGCTTCAGTTTCATCGAAGGGCACAGGTCTGTAGAAGAAAAAAACATTATTTAAATTTAACTATCTATATCAATAGAAATATAGTTACACAGATATTTGTTTGAAGTTAGTTGATTGTTTTAAACACCACAATTTATACAAACAAGCCTTATAACAAACTGCTATTAGCCATTACATTGGTAAATTTACATTGAGTATACTGAGTAACTTAAATAATAAAGAATTTACATCATTTACAAAAATTACAAATCAAATAAGAAAATTTTTAGTAGAACTAACATAAATTTATCTTCATAAGATTCGTAACCATTTCCATTTTCTTTCTTAATAGTCGGCGCCCAAATTTCTTTAGTGCTTTGATTACCTATCCAAATACCAGCTGAACTGTTAATATTCATAGATGACGAAAAACTATTATCAAGGGTAGATTTGTAGCAATTAGATAATGTGGACGGATAGAAAGTAGACATCCAATTAATCTCATTATTAAAATTTGCATTGATGTTAGGATGGTGTTCAGAACTTTCGTTACAATTACTATCTACTATATAACTTTGAACATAGTTGTTCAGCTCCTTAGTAATATCATTTCTGTTCCATTGATTTTCACTTTCAATTTTCAAGGGAGCTTCAGGTTCTTCAAGTTTAACATCAGTAACTTTAGTCAAAGGTTCACTCAAAGTCAAGTTGTTCATATTTAAAACACTGGAGTTAATCAAGCTTAACAACTCATTAATGTCTTTTCGGTCTTCGCGCTGCTGCTCGTAAAATTCCTCTTTTTTCGAATCGTAAACACTGTAGTCCCACACGCTTGCGTCTTTACTTTTAGCAGAATCCTTTTCCGATGGTAAATTTCTTTTTTCAGTTTCATCATCGAAAACGGAATCTACAACGAGCTTCAGAATATAATCACGTTGGTCGTTAGTGCAGCTCTCAGTTGCTGTAAAGCCTAAACTATTGTCATGATCTGCTGTTTTGTCTTTTTCACTTAAACCAGTCAAGTTTAATTGTTTGTTAGTGTGTCGACTAACTATTGAATCATGTAAGTTTGGCTGTTTTATTTCAGCAAAAGAAGAAAAGTTGTTTGAATTTTCCTGCACTGAAGAATAAAATGAGTTTACAGTTTTGTCATTAGATATAGCAGACTCGTCTAACCAACAACTTTCAAAGTCAATCATTGACGAAGATGCTGAAGATCTCAAGTTTTCGCTTGTAAAGGCGCTACATACAGAATCTTGATTCCAGATATTTGAAGCTTTGCTGGAATACTCACAATTACTTTCTTTTCCACAGACTTCTGGATTGAAATCAAAATTAAACTTATCAGCTTGTTTGTTGTAAGTTACTAAACTAGACCATGGCTCACAGTTGTTTATTTTGAAAGAGTTATTTAGGTGTGATACTCTGAGACTATCAAAATTGTTCATGTCACTTTGAATCTTACTATCATTTATTAGATTTGAAGAAAAATTTTTACTCGACTCAAGAACATAAGGTGTACTTTGGTGTTTGTACAAAAAACTACCAAAAACGCCACAATCATTGGGGTTACTCCAGATATTTTCCTTGTCAGGCATCGTGGATGCTCCATTAACCCAAGAACTTTCATACAGACTATTGCATTTTTTGTAAGTTGATTCAGAGTCATCACTGAAGGTAGTTTTATGACCATTTGCATAGTAGTCATTCTCCAGTTTGAGCAAATTCTTACTGCTTTGAGAAGTAAAAGGGTTTAGATTAGAATCAAGCTTTACACCTGTGCAGTAAAAAACATTTGAAACATTAGTCTTGTCTTCAGCATGGTCTCCACTAGCTCCAAAAGTATTCTGATCATGCTTCACTTCATTTAAAACTGAATTGGTATTAGTCCAAATACTTTCAGTTTTAGTAGTTTTTATATTACTTAAATTGTTAAAACTGCTATAAATAGTTTTTAACTTGCTAGCGCGTCCACTTTTACCGTCACTGCCAACACTTTTAGTATCATACTCATTGTCCCACAAGCTAGGAGAGGGACAAGACTTCCAATATTGATCTTTATCATTACAAACTTTAGAAGAAGACGAAAAAGAACTATTCTCTGCAGGAACAAAATTAAGAATACCAGTGTTGGGATCACGATACCATTTGCTTATACCACTACTAACAATAGGACTATCTTGTGTGATATTACTAGAATCAGAGACGTTGTCCAACTCTTTGCTGATAGACTCAGGTAAATAATAATGACTTGAAACTTCGTATTCAGACTTACTTTTACCAGAATAAACGTCAAACATTGTTTTACAAGGATTTAATTCCTTTTTATTGCATATTTTATGACTAGGATATACGTACTTTTTACTTTTTTGAAAAGTTGTTGGAAAGTGTGAGTTATCTTCAAAATCATAAAAATTATTATTTTCGTCATTTCTGCTGTTTAGCTTGTTTATAAACATGCTAGAGGTTTCTTCTTTTGTAAATAAATCACCAGGTCTGAGATTCTTGAATTTCAATAACTCAAAGTTTTGATCATCTAATATATTACTCTGGGAAGTTTCAAGTTGGAGTTTTTCAGTAAACTTCTTGTTCAAGTTCCAACGATCACCAGAAGAAGAATGGTCACTTTTATGGTGAAATTTTTTGTTTTGAACAGTTTGTTTGGGAAAAGAAAGTTTTGTTGAGCGCGTAAAATAATGTTTAGCCAAGGATGACTTTTTTGAGAATGAATTCTTTTTTTTACCATGGTTTTTAATTTCGTTTTTGCTTTTGTTATTTCTTTTATGGTTGTGAAAATTCTGTTTGTGTTGCTTAATACTATTTTCATTCTGCTTAACATAAGGATGACGCCTCTCTCTAGTAGAAATGCGGTGAGAGTTGTTTAGCGCTTTGTTTGAACCTGGGCTGATACGAGTCTTAAGCCTCTTCAAAACAACTTCAAGCTTTGGTTTAGAGTGAGAGAATGCAGGTTTTATTCCAGTATCTTTTTTTCTGTTAAAAAAAAAGTATAATTAAATAACATATCGAAACTACAAGGGCATTGGAATTTAGTTTCTAAAATAAATCTTACTTGTTAATTTGATAGTTTTTCCAAGCAGAGTTGCATATATCTATTTTTTTCATTGGTAGGAAGTTTAAGGAGTTTGGAAAAGCCTGGTTGTAGTTTTCTTTGGGCTTCTTTTTAAGCTTTTCCTTTTTAATTTCTGTTTTGCACAATTTAATGTCACTAAATAAACATAAACATACACAAAAAAATTGTGTAATTTAAAATAACTTATTTGTTTCTAATAACTGACTGATTGCCAGTATTCTGTATTACAATGAAAAAAAAGTGTTTTCCCAGTAAGACTAATTTTTTAAATAAAGTTATAAAACAAAAACAATTTATGATAAACGTAAGAAGTAAATGAAATTATAGTTAGTTTTCACTAGCCTTTGTACAAGAATATAGTGTTAAAACTAAATAAAACTAAGTTCATAATGTCTATTATTATTTTATCTTTAGTAAAAATATAAGATTTTAATCTGCATATAACTTTGTTTAAGATAATTTTATATTTATCTGTTTCTTAACACTTTGTAAGAACAATTTTTAAAATCAAGCTAAATCTATTAACTTAATAAACTATGTAGTTAAAACCCTACTTTTTATAATCTAATAAATGTAAATAGTTTAAAAAATGCAGGTGGTTATACAAAACTAAGCAACAAGCTTAACTGATTAATACAGTAATTTGTCAACTATTTATTTGCTATTTTCGAAGATTTAATGATATATAGAAAACTTAATATGTTTTGATGTTTCAAGTTTACATGTCATATGTAGATAAGTTTTTTTTATGTATTTAGAAAAAAAAAATTTAAAATCAACCGCCATAAACAAACTAGATAAAACCATTCTAAACAACAATCATGTGTTTTGATAAAAAATAAAAAACTGTTTCTTTTAAGAGTTCTAGTTTTTTTATATTAATTACTTGAAATACTAATCTAATTAAGATTATTTTTTAAATTAAATAAAAAATATTTTAACTTAATGTAGTGGTATAGAAACTTTTACAAGGTTTTATCAATGAAATTTGAGAGAAATTAATTTAATGACAAATCAAATCAGATTAACTTTCATATAGAATAAAGGTTTTCAAATTTATATTTTCATCGAGATGACTACAAATTACAACTACTTTTTTTTTGCAAATACTAATTTTATAATAATTATATGAAAATAAGTTACAAAATACAGACAAAAAAAAAACTATTGGATAGTGTAACTTTTGTATACAGTTTACAATAGGAACAGCAATTTTCTTATTGAAACCTTTTGAGAAACTTGAAATTTTATTTATGATGTATCTCTTCCCGAGATACGATACTAGGAATTTTAATCTACAAAAAACATTTATCAAACAGTTTGAAAAAGTTAAATTGTTATGATATAATTTTAATCATATTACAAATTCAAAAACTTCAGTCAAAGAACAATTCTGATTTACTTAGATTTTGTAAAATAACTAGCTGGCTGCTGAAGAGAATAGCTTAAAAGTTGTTAAAAGGAGATAGATTTAAATAAAGTTAGTTTAGTATCTTAGTTTGCACATCATCTATAAGAAAAACAAATCTGGATTCTTATATTACAAATACTGCTAGGTAATTACTAACATTTCAAATACATTTGGCAGCAAATATCAAATAAACAAAACTATCAACTTGTAAACATAAGGTGGATCTTATAGCACAAAAAATCTATACGTGTCTCATTAACTAACTTATTTTTAAACATTAAACTTAGTTACAAATACCCCAATAACAACGAACCAGTTAACTTTTCAACCGACAGGTGAAGTTTCTCGATAAACTTCTTCAACTTATCAACAAAGTCATCATCTTGCAACGCATCATCATGAGAAGCACGAAGCAAACAGTTCAGTGCTTCCTGCTTCTTCCAATCATGGTGGTTAGTGGGAAGTTGGGTGGTGAGAGGTGGTTGGTTGCTGCTGATCGGAGATGATGATGACTGTGATGACGAGTCACCACCTTTCCACGCTTTCGTTGCACCACCCCCTCCGCTTTTACCATTGCTGATAGTTTAAAACATTATACTTGTGTTTTCAGAAATACTTAAAACTTGTTCTATATAAATTACGGCTAGTTTCATTAAACAATATTTTACAATTAAACTTAATATAGACTAAACAGCTAAAAAAAAAAAAACACTAAACTAAAAAGTATGGGAAACGCTTTTAAAGGTAGTAGTGTATAATAAAAGATTATACTTATATTTTCTAATTTAAAACTGTTTAGATATAGTGGAACTTTCTCAAAATATTAAAAGTGCAATATTATATACTTTGAAAATTAACTTTTAATAAACTTGAATTTTAATTCAAAATAACAATTCTTTTAACTATGCTAACTATAGATTTTATCATTTGAAACATATAACAAAAAGATTAAAAATATTTGAAAAAGCTAACTTCTTTTTTGAACAATCATTGGCAAAAGAGAATATTGTTTGCTCTCTTTTATTGAGTTGCAAATCATTAGTGTAGGTGTCAGAGTTTAAGAAAATATCAAGAAGGTGACGAGCATACAGCTTACTGCAGTCTATACCTAATTTTTCTAGCTCCATTGAAAGCCAAGCTTTTAGTAAAGTCAATTTTTCCATAACATGCATTGTAACTGTAATTTAATTTTTTTATTTCCATTGTTATGTATAAACTTTACACTTAGCTTATTTATCTGTTATACTATTAATCTTAAACTTCATTCTTAAAAAATTACCTGGTAAATAATGAATTAGAATAGTTATACCAACTTTCTAAATTTCTAATACATAAATCTTAAAACATTTGAGAGATAGGTATGAAATAGTAATTATGGAATTACAAGACTGTTTTCAATAACTTTAAACTATACATTTTAATTAAGTTTCCAAGTTTAATTTTTTTATAAGTGTACAAAACTCGTTTTTTAAATTACTTTGTTTATAAATTTCAAATAGTTTTGAGAGTATATTGCTTAGTAAACTTTGAAAATAAGCACACTAAATTAAATTACCTGTTTTTAGGTAAACTGGCCTCACAGTCAATCGTCAAAACCGTCAGTCAACAAATAAGTTTAGTAGTCAAAATGTTCAAGATCATCAAACAATTGCCAAAGGCAAGTCATCAACATTTTCAAATGCAATTGCAAATGATATATTTGTAATTTAACTTGAAATCAAGTTAAACCATCATCTTCACAGTTGGACTGTGCTTACAAAAACTAACAGATGAATGAACACAGAAGTTCAGCTACTAAAAAACCCTGTAAAACTTTACCATTGATTTACAGATAAAATAAAAATTTAAATCTACTCGTTTAGACTTCAGATGTATTTTATTAAATCAGGTGTAACCATCATAATAATATCAAATACTTTAGTTTTATGTATTATAAGTTATAGTTTAATAAGAACTAGACTGCACCACACAACCATAAACAACAGAACATGTTCCAGTATGCAACCTGGTTTTGTCCTCATTAGGACTCATCAGGCAGACATAGTCACTATAAACTGCTGAATCAGTTAAACCAAACGTGCAAAGTACATTAGTACTGAAGTGTTTGTTTGAGTGTATAATAAAAAAGTATAGTCTTTTCAAGTTGTAGTTAAAAAAATTTTAAATTTATTAAATAAAAGGCAAAATGATACAGTACAAAGAAAGTAGTTAAAAATCACAATAAACTTTAATTTGGATCCTCTTTTAGTTGTTTTGAAAGTGTTGTATAATTCAAAGTTCAATAGTAGTCAACTTACATTTTGTATTAAATAAAAGTTAAATAAAATCATAACGCATAAAAGTTAAAAGCCTTTTATAGTTAAACAAAAAACAAGACAAACATTATATAAGTTATATGTAATTAAAATAAAATAGACTAATATTAATTATTTCTAAAGTATATAATAAACCTATTATTAGTATAAATTTGTTTAGAAAACAGTTTTTATATTATATTTAATTGATGTATATTTTTATTTATTTTAATCTTAAAAAAAAATCAAAATCATTCTAAGATTAGAACTACTTAAGTTTTTTTTTATAAACAACTTTTTTTTTTAATTCTAACTTTTTACTAAAAAAATTAATAACTTTAACACAGCTTTTAAACTATTTTTTGAGAAACTTCCTAGAAACTTGAGGAGTGTAGCTCAAAAAACAAAAACTAGCTGTAGTGAATTTCTAAATAAATTCAGTTCATTAATCTGTAATTATTCAAAGTATTGAAAAACTAACTATATTTAATAGTTAATTTATTTTCTTTTTTTCTACTAAATGACATATAAATCATTAATTAAGGTGTAATTAAAGAGTCAATGTTGATTTTTATTTAAAAGACTTTGACCCTCAACTTTGGCCTATGTACAAATAAAAACGGTTTAAATCTAAACTAAATCTTATACAGTCAATAAATATAGTTGACACACCTAACTACCAATTCTAAATATTATAAGTAGAAAGTTTCAATACATCTATTATAAAACAAATAAATAAAATTTATGTTTTTTTTTCCTAACTTAAAAATTTTATATTGTTTCAAATGTTGGTATACTAAGTGTATACCAATGTTTATCAAAAATTTTTTGACCAAAACACAAATCATAACAGAATAAAAGTATGTGTGCACTGTAAATATTATACTTTTATTTTCATTGGAAGAATAAACATTTACTTTTTAATATATGTTTACTTTTTTTTTGGATTAAAAATAAAATTAGTATAAAGTAAAAAACAAAACATTTTCTCTAAGCTATTAAATCCATACAAAGGTTGTTAATTAACTAGGATGATGTCGCATTAATATCGAGCTAAAATCACATTATATTTGATGTCCTTTTTAACCATAATTTTAGACTAAAATTTATATTTTATAAATAAATTAAACTTATTCATCATAAACTATTTAAAATTAAATATTTAATCGCTTTTATTTCACAATAGAAAGCGATTTTATCAATACAATAATTTTTGTTACAATATTGTTAAATAAAATTGATTAAATATTTTAGTTAATGATAATTAAAATTAATTCTTACTATGTGTTTATATAGCTTGTTTAAAACAAAGTATTTTTTTAGATTATACATGTTAGGCTTAAAACATTGATTTTTAGCCTAAAATTACTATTAAAAAACACATCGAATATAATATAATTTCAGCTTGATATTGGTACAACATCATCCTAGGTAATTACCCAAAGTGTTTCTATGTATTTTTGTATAGTAATGTAACATATTTCAAAATACTAAACACATTGGTCAAGCATATGCGCCACTTGTAACTCAATATGAAAAAATACTAAAAATTTAGCAGTAAAATGCCTAATTATCTAATTTACTTTAATCTTATAAAGACTTTGTAAAACAATATTTACATGTGTAAGATAAGTACACATACATGTAAGGCTGTAATCTCTAGCTGGATGAAGTATATGAAATACATGCTGAAGTAAACTAAAAAAAAAGACATTTTGTTATTGTTAAAAATGAAGGTGAAAAACTAATTTATGAACCTTATATTGAAAGTAAAGTAAAAAAGAAACATGTTTAAAGAAAAACTTAAAAAACATTTAAAAGCAAACTTCTAAGACAGACAATTGTATAAAAAAACATGCCTCTGTATAAACAAGAAAGTAAAACATTTTCCATTATCTAAAATTTATTAAAGATTTCTCTTTAAACATAGAAACAAACTTAGTTTAAAATTA
Organism: Thalia democratica; assembly: GCF_965202585.1. NCBI lineage: Eukaryota > Metazoa > Chordata > Thaliacea > Salpida > Salpidae > Thalia > Thalia democratica. The sequence continues at coordinate 11,820 of NW_028140192.1, read as the reverse complement.
TTGTAAATAAACTTTTTAAATTACTAAAATTGGCAACAAGCTAGTATTTAATTAATTATACATATTTTTATTAAGATGTATAAACAACATTTATTACAAATATTTACAAGGTACCGATTATTTAAATCAACTATTTTTATTAAATTGAGTACTTTGCAAATTTGTTATTATATTCCAATGAACTTGTTTATTTGTTTTGTTTCAAGTTCTATTACTGTAAATTGTTTACAATTGATAGTTTTTTAGTATATATAATCTCGAGTAATTTTATTATGATAATATATTACAAAAATACTTGAAGATTATTCTATAAAATTTAAGAAAGATGACAAGTTGTTAATGTTAATTGCTTCATACAACTGCTTATTAAGAGAAAGGTGTAAATCATAGTTTTAGTATTATTTAATACATAAACAACTAAGCTACTTGTACTTATAATAAGCTTTTATTCTTAAAAAATTAAGTAACTTTACAGATCTGAGCAATCAAAGATTAAAAGTTCATACATTCAGACAAAAACAACTTTTTCACTAGAAATCTTAATTATCCTACAGTATTGAGCAATTGTTAAAAAAAAAATTAGTACATTTTCTTAATGAGTAAAAAAAAAATTGTTTGATAACTTTCAAAAAAAAATCAACAAAAAAAAGAGTTTGTTTATTGTTTGATCATAATTCTTTTTTAACTTATACAAAATTTTTAGACAGATCTTTTTTAATATTGCAAGAAACTATTTTTAAAAACTTTAGGTATTTTACTCAAATAAAAAAAAAAGTAAATAGACTTTTTATTGAAATTATATTGATAAGTGTTATATAAAATGTAAAAAGGTGTTAAATCCTAGAGATCCTGATAAGCTAAGCTTATCGGAATATATACCACAGATGTTTTTGTGTCAAAACTTTATTCCGACTAAGGCGTTTCACTGCTCTCAAATAAATTTAAGAACAGATCTACGGAGTCTTAAAATTCTTAAAGCTTTTTTGAGACTCCAGATATATTTTTAAAATTTTTTGAGAGCAGTGAAACGCCTTTAGTCGGAATAAAGTTTTGACACAAAAACATCTGTGGTAAGTTTTATATATATATATCTATAGTTTTTTAAAAGTTTCAGTCAATAGTGCTATTGGAGCTAAATATTTAATTATATAATAAACAACAGTTTTATACAGCTGTTTCATATTACTACTTCACAATATTTATAAAAATTTTAAATTCCAACTTTCTGGACATGTCTAATAAACTAAAGCTTTACTGATGGTTATACGAAATAGATATATCTCATACATGAAACAGCTTTATAAAGCTGTTGTTTATTATATAACTAAATATAAGTGTTGTATACAGATAAATAATTTTATATTGGAAAAAACTGTGGATAAAAGGTTTGGAAACTTTTTACAAACATGAATATGTCTAAAAAATTAAACTCATATATTCTTTAACAATTGACTTACATTTCATATTTTAAAACTTCATTAAAAAGTCAATGTTAGTTTTTACAAAAATAATGTTTGACCTCCCATATCTTAAAACGCTTTCTGCTTACTTAAGTGTCTTTATTTGTGTATATTGTGTTCACATTTGTTTAAAAGAAAAAAAGCAAAGCAATTCAAAGTTGATTTTATAACTGGTAGATAATATTTTCACTAAATGTCAAAATTTCTGTGATCAATAAAATAACTTTTATGCGGACTACTTGGCATAGGTATAGACTTTGAGAAGTTCTATTCTAAAAATGTGATTCTTGGAATTGAAAAGCTATGCACTGCACAGTATAAGTAAAATAAAAATTATGTAAAAACTAATAACTTAAGTAAACCTTAATCAGATTTATGTAATCAGAATTTAATTAATAAACATCTTTTTTCTTATAGGGTTCTTCAGTATAAGTTTTGTAAGCAAAAGTTTGCAATTTTAAACCAACATGCCCAACTTAGACTAATATTTTTCTAACCCTTGTAGGTCTGAGTACTAATAATCAGATGGAATTAACTAGCCTATTAGTTTAGTTGCAACAGTGTAGCCTTTTAATAATATGATTTTAAAATACATTTTAACTATTTCAATTTAAAACTATTGTATTAGATATGGCCCCTATGAGATGTCATAAGAATTTAATTTGTCTTAACTTGAACTGAAATGCAACCACTACAGTATATTTAATATTCTACTTCTAAAGTTCTAGCTCAACAAGTTCTGGGCCCTAAGTATAAAATGCATTATTAGAAAAAATGGCAATTTAAGAATCGTTTCAAAATAGAACAGATTGATTTTCAGATTGATTTTATAAATTCAGAAAATTTATAGTACTTTTACTAAAAAATCCTGAAATTTTTCCAATAATGCCTTGATTTTAGTAAAATTAAGATTATAAAGACCAATTACATATTTGGAAAAAAATTAACAATTTATTATTATACTGTTTATTGTGCAATGTTGGAATCAGGCATCAAAACCTGAGCCAGTAAACAGGACACACAAGAAGAAAAAGTGAAAAATATTAAAACTCATAATCAAAATTTTAAAATATTTAAGATTTTTTTATAAAACAAACTGCCTATCAAATTTATTTTACGAATTAATAAATTTTAAAACATTTCTACCAACAAGTCCTGAAATTTGCTAATATTGCCTTAATTTTATTAAAAATAAAGCTAAAAAATCATATTTATATTGGGAAAGAAATTTGACATTAAAAAAAAACTAAATTCAAAAAATCTTTTTTACAATCTACAAATTTTTAAGCAGTTGAAGTGGCAAAAACTTACATTTTGCCAATATTGAAAAAATAATCTGATTTAGCCTGATATTGCTTACGCATGGACTATTTCAGTTATAAACAAAATATTATTTGCATAGAACTTATCTCCTACTGTTTAAGTTGAGAACGTTTATTGTTCAATTTAGAACCAAAAATTAAGTATTATAGTAAACACTTTTATACGAAAATTTAAAGCACTGGTCTGCACAGCACAACTATCAAGAACAATCCATATGACATTCTGCAACCTAGTTTTGTCCTAATTAGAACTCATAACGCAAACATCACAATGATCCAAACTAATCTGCTTAAGTACATACTGAAAGGTAGAGTTGTAGTTATCATAAAAAAAAGTAAAACTTGAGATAATGTAAAATTAGGTTAGGTTTTTATTTTTTGAATTGTAATTTTACTACTAGTGTATTATCTTACATAGTTCTTCATTAAAAAAGCCCAGATTTTTTGAAGTAAACTAATTTAGGAGTGTTTTATCATAAACAGCAGTTATATAAAATTTAAAAAAAAAGTTTAACAGTGTATTACATAGCTGCCATATTTGGAAACCATATGCAGCTTGTCATTAGTAAGCAGGTTGCCAAACCTTTTTTATTTTACTTCCAGGTGTTCAGAATTTCTTCCAGGTTTTTAAAAAACAAGTTTTTTGGTCCATTTTAAGTATAAAATTAAACTTAGGGTAAAAAAAATGTCTTAAATAGTATAATGAAATAATACTGTAAAGCTATTTAAAATGTGTTCCTTAATGAAATGTATTTTAAACAGGGTTGCCCATTGTTTTTGGCAAATTTTCTCCAGGTTATCAAAATTTCCTCCAGGTTTCTACAAGTAGATATTTTTGGGTCTATTATTAGTTTAAAGTTAAGTTTAAAGTAAAAAAACTGTGTTAAACAGTATAAAAACATTGAAAAGATACTTTGAAGCTACTTTAAATGTGTTTTTTAGTATAAAAAAATTTTATGACACAATTTTTTTTTATATGAAAGATATTTGTATCAAATCAAATTTACTATTGAACATCTAAAATTGTAAAAAAATTCCAGGTTTTTTAGCCTAAGTTGTCAAATTCCAGGTTTTTCCATGTTTTTTGGCAACCCTGTTTAGATGGTACAAAAATATATCTTTATGATAGATCTTCATTTCTAAACAAAATTTTGCTTTTTTACTTGTAAATACAATTAAAATTACTAGTTTTTTTAGTAATTTTTGTTTGAAATTCTTTTTTTTTTTGAATCTTTTTTTTTTAATCTATCAAATTCTAGCTTTTATCTGCCTAAATTGTCAAACTCAAGTTTTTTAAAGGACTCCAGGTTTTTTAGCAACTCTGAGTAAGCCTGACATATCAAGTAAAACTTATGTTCAAGTTTTTAAACATAAGAAACATTTTTGTAAAGCCTTAGAAAGTCTTACTATCTAAGAAGAGTAATATTAAAGGTTTTAAACTTTTTATTTTCATGCATTACAATTTAAAGAAATGATATAAGAAAATTTACTTTCCTTTAAAGTTCTTATTAACAACTTGAAACTAGCTAGTCAAATTAAATAAGTAGTTTTCAAATCTTAGAAAACCATTCCAAAAAAATTAAGTTTAAACATATTCAGGTACAGTTAGTAGAAAACAATCATAGCTTTTTTATATTAACACAAACAAACTATTATTTATATGAACCTAAAAAACCTATTTAAATACATAACTTAAATGAAAAAACTTGACAATTATAAGTCTAGATTTCAAATTTATTTATATATATAGTACTAGGATTTAGCTTACAACAGCAACTTGGTAATTAAAGTGAAATATAAAAATTATATACATAAGCATTTTATAGACATGACTAACTAAAAGAAGGTTTTTTAAAGTACTATTACAGTAAACATTTTTTACTGTAAAATATTATTGTTGGAAGTTTTATTTAAATTTTTAAAGTTATCTTCATTAACTAACTTATTAACAATTAACTTTATTTGAAAGTAGACATAACTTACTAAATACTTTTAAAATTACAACTAAAATTCTGGGAATTATGAACAAGTTTTATAAATTTAAATTTTGGGAAAATATTAAAAGCTTTTAGAATTTGGAAGCTAATAGTTTTATACTTGCTAAATTTGTTTATTCATTTGTGTTTTTAATTTAAAAAGAATAATTATTGAGTCTTTAAAAATATCTTATAGTGAGTTTTTGAAAATACATGTTATGAACCTCAAGATAAGTTCTAAAAACAACTACTCATTATATATTCCACAACAACTAGTGTAAACAAAAAAAGATCAAAAACATATTTTATAAAATTATGTTTTGAAACACTTTTACTACACTTTAACAAAGTTTTAATATTACAAACATTTTGCTTAAATTTTCGTATTTAAAGAGTGTTTGTCCTGGGTTTTCAGCTATTCATCTAAAGAGCATCATTCAATTTAACTTTTAAGACGCAGGACTTTAAACCTCAAAGTTTTATAAAACTTCTAAAAAAGTTTTGCAAAAATAAGTACAACTTAAAATTTTGTTTATAAAGTCATTTTTAAAGTATATTTTATGAATATGAATTCTTTAAACAACAGTGAAAATTTAGTAATATAGATTTTTGGAAGAAAAACTATCTTTTTTATTTTATACTCTGATTCTTATTATATTAACTAAGTTTAAAGCAGAGTAGCCAGATCTAATGTTTTTGTTAATCTGATTTAGATTATATTCTATAACTTTATAATCAAACACCGCCATATTTCTATTCTTGACAGAATAAGTAAAAAAAAATATTTCATAGAATACCGTTTTAAAACTATCTTTCACTCTATTAAAGAGTTTTAGTTAAAAATAAAATACTAATTAATAGGAAAACAACTAATACATTTCACTTCTAAGAAGGTAGTTTTTTACGTTTTAATTAATACTAAAAATGTTATGTTTTCTTTGTCAAGTTTTACCATATGAGATGCTTAAAATTTTATCAACTCATATTAAGGTAAATGCATTTATATATAAAGTAAAAATACTTACATGATAGAGTAGCAAAGGTGTTTTTGATTTTTAATTACTACAAAATAAAAAATATCCTAGCGATAAGATAAGTGTTATTGTTCACTATTAAAATGATAAACCATCTACTATTTAAAAAAGAAATTTTTTTTGTTTATTTTATTAACTTTACAAAAAATAAAAAAATTTTAAAATCCTTGTAGATGCAAAAAAACATGCGTCAATTACTATTTACATCGTATTTTTTAAAAGTCTGAAATCTTTAAACAGCAAGTAAAGTGCTATGTTTGTTTTTATACTTTAACCACTAAAAAAGTCTACTTTGCGAAAATTAAATGTTTATAACTTCATTAGACTTTATACATTCTACTTAAAATAAACTAAAAAAGATACAAAAACAAATGAGTAAAAATACATTAGAATTACATGTTTCTAATTTTCTTTAGATAGTCCTTTTATGTCTAAAGTAAAATAGAATTTAGTTACTAGTAAGTAACATCTAAATCGTATTATAAACTAGTGCACCTTTATAAATTTCATAGTCTTGAAAAAATTACTTATTTCAATTTATTATTAACCTTTTTGATTAAATCTAAATATTTTATAATTCAACACTATTTAGTAACTATTACTAAAAAGTTCAACGTTAAATTTAATGTACGAACACGTATTGCATGCCACCATGGTAAGACTTTTCAGAAAATATATTTATAAAATTAAATACATTTATAGAATTTAAAGTAAGTTTCAACTATATATTTATTCTTTCGAGACTTTATCATGCAAACTAAGTTTCGGTCAAAGTCCTCGTCAGTGCATAAAAAAAAAAAACATTTTTAAACTAGAGTAAGTAAGTTTAAACTAATAACTGTTTTTTATTAGTTGTTTCTGCAAGTCATGTTTTTGATATGACAAATTTTAAGAAAATGTAATTGTTTAATAAAAAATAAGTGTTTACTTAATTAGTTTTTTTGTGCAATTATATATGTTAAGATTTACACACAAATTTGAGCAAAATCTAATAATTTACAAAATTAAATTTAGTTCATTTAAGTACTTTTCAAATAATTTGTATAGCTTGAAACAGAAGTTACTGTTAAGTCTGTAGCAATACTACTTATTTATCTTTGTGGTATTTACCTTTGATTTTTTGTTTAGTTAAATATGTTTTAATTAAGCTGTGAGTAATACAACAAGTATAGTTTAAAAACTAAGATACAATGCTTTTTTTGATTTTAAAATTAGCTTAGTTAATTCAAAAAAAAATTTATTATTTATTTTTCATTTAATATTGTATACAACCTAATAAATTAACTTGTTGTTCTGGTAGCGTTTCGTAAAAATGAACATATTGTATTTATTTAATATGATTATTAATACATTTGAACCAGCTTGGAAATTATAGCGTATTTACAATTAGAAAATCGTAACTGATGATCTATATATTAATTAACAAAATTTACATGTCAAAAGTATATTTAAAGAAGTAGCCAAATGTATAAAATAAAGGTTTAAACAAAGTAGCTTATTTATATCAAACTTAGAGTTGTTCTTGATCTTTTGTAAAATCTAGTTTTAAATTTAAGTTTAGTATACATTTTGTATTTAGTAGAGCCCTTGCTGATAACAAAGTATTATTAATGATATAAATAAGAAGCTTTTTGAAATTAGTTAGACACAGTTTACGTAAATTAAACATGTAAGCTGTACAAAAAAGGTTTTTACTAATTAAGAATGCATTTTAAAAACCTCTATTTAAATAAAATACTGACTTTTAAAGTAAAATATATATAAAAATGAAGAAGTTAATAAAAAAAGGATTCCTAAAATAGTATTAGACTTTAAAAGTTTTTCAAAAAATTTTTTGAAAAATAAAAATCAAGTATAGCATATAAGGAAACATTTTTCTATTAACTGTATCAACACTGTTAATGAGTTTTGTATTAACAAATATGTATAGTTAATTTTTTATACTGTAAAAGTTCCTTCTAAAAATTTACTGTAATCAGCATCTTTAGGGCTTAAATTGTTCAAGACTAACAATTTATTTTATATAAATAACATTATAATAATGAATTAGTCTTTGCGTTACAATAATCAATATTTATTTGATTTTTTTCAAAATTCAAACTACTTTATCATAATGGATACTATTCAAAATGCTGTAAGGAATTTTTAACAATTAAATTATTTTAAGTTTGTTATTGATTTAAAGTTTAATTCTTATTCTTGTTGAAAAAATTAAAAAGACCCATTTAATAACTTATTGATACCTTCTGAAAGTTGCCGTCAACAGAAATAGTTGTTATATTAAATTAGTACTTGAATTACTACGTTTTATAAGATTTTCTGACGAGCATAAAGTTAATTTTTTAGGCAAATTTATAAATTTTTCAAAAAACATAAAACTTTAATGTCAATTATTTTCCTTATCTTAAAAGCTATCTAAAATTTTTATTTTATTTTAGAGAACGCACCTTTGTCTTTAATTAAAAAAAAAAAAATAGTTTGGGGTTTGAATTATTTCATGGGGTCCCTCAAAAAATAAAGGTTTTTGTTTTTTTTCCTTAGTTTGCATGTTATTTAAACTCCTAAATGTTTATTTTATAAATAATATTAATATCTTTTACGATTTGGCCCTAAAGCAAAATGATGTATATTACACTATCGTTTGCCTTGGCCATTTCCTAGATAAAAAAATGATAAAAGGAAAAAAAAAATTAATACGAATGTGAATTACAACAAATTTAATTAAACAAAAATAATAAAAATAATTTTATTTTATGGGCTCCCTCCAAAAATAAAGGTTTTTTATTTTTATGGTAATACAACCAAAAATAAATATTTTTTTCCCTTAGTTTGCATGTTATTTAAACTCCTAAATATTTATTTTATAAATAATATCTTTTACGATTTGGCCCCAAAGCAAAATGATGTATATTACACATCATTTTGCTTTGGGGCCAAATCGTAAAAGATATTAATATTATTTATAAAATAAACATTTAGGAGTTTAAATAACATGCAAAATAAGGGAAAAATAAATAAATAAAAATATTTATTTTTGGTTATATTAATATGTTAATAAAAAAAAATCTTTATTTTTGGAGGGACCCCATGAAATAATTCCAACCCCAAACCAAATATATTTTTTTTAAATTAAAGACAAAGGTGCGTTCTCTAAAATAAAAAAAATTAGATAGCTTTTAAGATAAGGAAAATAATTGACATTAAAGTTTTATGTTTTTTGAAAAATTAATAAATTTGCCTATAAAATTAACTTTATGCTCGTGATTTTCTGTCTGTTTTTATTGATTTATGTTTATTTTGAATAGATTTGGTCAGATGTATATGAAAAGTAGATTTACTTTTTTAAATTATTGATAGAGGTAATCTAAAGGTGTAAACTGACCTAGAATATTTTTAATCTTTTTACTTCACTTTGTACTACAAAATTGTAGCATCTTTACACGTTTAAAACTTAAGATAGTTATTTAATTATCAAGGTTGCCAAATTATTTTGGGTTAATTTCTTCCAGGTTTTTAAAACTACACATTTTTAGTTTAAATTAAAGAGAGAAACTGTGTTAAATAGTATAACGAGTTTGAAAAGATACTGTAAAAGCTACTTTAACTGTGTTTTTTAATAAAATAGATATTTTGATGATGACAAAAATTTTTAATTATATCATAGCTTTTTTGTGTCAAATCAAAATTTTACTACTGAACATGTTAAAAATTCCAGTTTTTTTTTTTCAAAATTTCTCTAATTCAGTATTTCCAAGTTTTTTGGTTTCCCTGTAATAAGTAACAAATTAAAATTAAAAAAAAGACTTTTCTTTTAAAAATCTTCTTCTCCTACAGTTTATAAGCAATTTTATACTTATTCGTTCTCAAACATTCGCCGTTTAATCTTAACTTCATTACAAATAATTGTATTGTAAAATTAAAAAAAATTACTGGTAAAAGTTTACTGAGATTGAAAAATATTTGGCCATAAAATACTCATTAAATTAAAAATTGTTACAACAGGCTATCTTCTTATAGTAAAAAGAAAATTTCTTTAAAATTTGAGGTAAATTGTTTAAAAAAACAAAGAAGGTATAATTAAAGCAAAACTTTTATTATTCCAAGAATTTTTTTAATTCAAAAATGTTCATCTTACGTTTGTATTACAAGTTAGTTACTAAAGTGACTAAATCTCAAAAATTATTTTATGTTTTATAATAAAACATTTTATAGTTTATCATTTGTGCATTTAAATAAGAGCTAGTATTAATTTTTGTTAATAAATTAAACAGTTTACTTTTATCAATATAGTTGTTGAGCTTTAACATTATCCTTTATAATTAAAACATACTAGACTTCCAACGAACATGAATAGTTAATTAAAGACTGTTTACAAATTAAAATATATAATTTTTTTGTAAGTATAGTTACCAAAAGCAACAATTTATTTGATAAAATAAAATTGAAAAAGTTTACTTAAAAAAAAAAAATGCTCGGAATAATTTATTTTATATACAGAACGGAGCTCTAATGAACTAATTTTAAAATCAAACAAAATAATTAGCAGTGGTTTTAATCACACTTTCAAGAAATTAAATTAAGTATTAATTTTCTATTTAATGATGTAACGAAGTTTTTATGCTCAATTGTTACAAAATTACGTAACAAATTTCGATAAAAACTTAATGAACTAATTTGTGTACTAGATCATAATTTTAATACAAACAAGCCAAAGCTACAGTATTTTACTCAGTTATAATTTTAGAATATTTCATTTTCACTTCTCTGGGCTACAACTTGAGCTTGTTGAAGTTGGTAAACTTGAAGAAGAAACAGCAACTGATGAGCGTGAATGCTCTCCGTTTTCAACACTAACTGGGCTACAAAAGGTATTAAGCTCACCAAGTTGGTTAAAGTTAATCGTAGAACCAGTATCATTTACAGTTTTAAATGGATCCAACACACTATTTTTACCTAGTAGATCATCCTTGTTGAAGCTAGCATCATCAGGGGCAGCAGAACCTTGGGTCATTTCTAAAAGTGACTCAAACTCCATTCTTTCAAGCCTGATTTTGTTGATATTTTCCTTCAAAATGTTTTTCAACAGCTGGACTACTTCCAGTGCTCTCAAAGCACATTCTTTTCTGGTTTGAATTATTGCTCCTTTGGTCTTTCTAGGCTTCCTTTTAAGTCTGAAAGTTTCTTCGGGCTTTATGTCTTTCTTCTCACGTATTACTTTATGTCTTGGCATTTTAATTAAATAAGTCTATAATTAAAGGTATTTCTGCAAAACTGCTATACTAGTACAGTATACTGCTATCTTGATTAAATAATTCTAAATATTCATTGGAGTATATTTAAAAAACTAAATTTTGAATTATTATCTTAAAAAATGCTTAAAATTTTGGCTCATTTGAAGAAATTTTATGGAGGAGCATATAAGTTTTATACTTGATTGCCACTCGAAAAAAAATTCTCTGAGTGATCTTAAACTATCCTGAGTCATCATGTGTTTAAAAAAATCTATTTAGAAGCTTTTTAACTTTTCAAAATTAACAAAAAATTGGTTCTTAAGCGAAACTGTTTATAAAAAAGCTAAATACTGAAACTAAATTAACTAAGTCTCATTCTAAATCTAGAAAAAATCTGTCCTGAGATTATTAAAATGCCTAAAACTATCCTGAGTTATTCATAAAAAAACAAAATTATCTTGAGTTTGAAAAAAAATCAAAACACTCAGAGTGAGTGGCAACCCTGTTTATAAAAAAATCCAAATGGAAAAAAATGACAATGCTAAAACAGGCACTAGGAATCACAAAAAGTCCAATAATTTTATAAGTGTTGAGTTAGACTAATGTTCAAAGCTATTTTAGAAAGTGTATAGATAAAAACTATATCTTATACTTTTTGCTGTTTTTATAATTATGATGCATAAGAACAGAAAACACAAAAAACTTAAAACAAGTTCAAACTTCTTCAAAATTGCACACAATTAAAAGTTGAAGGGACTTAAACTACAAAATTGTACAAATAAGAAATAAAAAGGTAT
>NW_028140191.1:0-33000 GCF_965202585.1 Thalia democratica | reverse complement strand
AGATAAAGTCATTATTGTACGAGTTTGGTATCTTGTTTCAGGGAGTACAAAACTTGTTTTCAAAAAATATCTACCAATAGAAAAGTTAGAAAAAAAAGAAACTTTTTGAAATTTATTTTTTTAGATTGAACAAAACTTTATTGAAGCTACAGTGAGCCTTGAAACATTCAAGTCAATTGTTCATTGTGAAAGATTCAAAAAAAATTAAACAATTTAAAAAAGAGCTTAGTTTAGAAAATTATTAATGAGTAACAGAAATAATTGTGTTATTTAAAAACAAGTTTATCGTATCAAGTAGCTATTTAAGTCGAGGTATTGTTTTAAAGCTACCTTTTTTATTCTAAATTCAAACAGATAATAGAAGTTAAATAAATATTTGAACGACTACACTGCAAAAGTAGAAATTAGTGAAATGATTTTTATTAACAATCTAAAATGATGATCAAATTTAGCAAATAAAAAAGACATCACTCATATTATCCACTATTTATTTTATCAGCACAGAAATTTTAAAAACTAATTTGTGCGTAATTTCTCCAAAAACTGATCAGTCAAATTTCAAGATTGGTGCAAAGAAATGCAGATGGTATAGCAAAATAAAAAGAGATTAAATCAGACGAATTGTTGATAAATGGCAAAAAGAAATTGTTTATAAAAAGATAATTTATCCAGTTTGATTTCCATTCGTCACAAAGTCAAAACCAATTGCAATAAAATCGATCAGCAAACAAATTTAATAAATCAGATGTTAACACCGAATGTAGCAATAAAGTATGATCCAATCAAATTCAGGCACACATAATACAGAAATTTCAAAAACAGATTTAGAAATTCACTAGTGCGTAATTTCTTCCGAAAATGACTCATCAAGTTTCAAGATGGAAACAAAGCATATCAAAATAAAGATATTGGATCAGACAAATTTTCAAGAAAAAGTTGATTTGAACTCATCACAAAGTCAAAACCCGATAACAATAAAATCGGTTTAATAATATGTTAATCGAGATTGTGGCAGTGAAGTATGATCTAATCCACCTCGGCTTAAAAATGGCAAATAATAACTAAGGAAGTTGAAAATAATCCATAGGTTGGACTTTCTAGAATATTTAGGCAACTTTATCTTGTTAAATATAGATTTTCAAGCATCTGATAATTGATATTTAGTTCTTTAACGTAGCCCAATGCATCAGAAGTTCTTATAAAGTCTCAAAGTTGAAGAGATTATTCGAAATGATGCAGATGTAGCTTATGAGAAAGTAAATTGTATGATTAAATCATTGTGACAACTTTAACAATAGTTATCTATGTAAAATATTAATTTTCTTACACAGGAAAGTATTTTGTATAACAGAATACTTAAATACAACCAATTGTTTGTAAAAGTAGAGCAAGCTATGTACGAGATAACAACTAAATGTTTCCCATTCCAATGGAAAAAATTATACGAAGTATTGACATGGTTCAACAAAATACAAAATTACCAATTATTTTGTGTAAACTTTGATATTGTAAACTTCTACCCAAGCATAAAACAAGTTCAGAGTTTAACTAGAAAATCTTGTTGTTTTTGTCGTAATTTAGTTCAAAATCAATAGTTATTAAGCAGTAAATGAGGATTTTAGATCGAAGGAAGTATTAAAAAGTAAGAACGTATTCCCACTAATAACAAGTGTAGAACTAAAGAAACAAACACATTAAGGTAAATATTAAAACTCTTTAATACATCACTTTAGAACAACATAAAAATAACTTGATAGAGTTCATAAAATGTAAATTTTTATTCAAAAATAGCAAAACTTCATACTTTTATGCTGGATATGTCAGTGAAACTCGAAGAAAGAAGATTTCAACTGGAATTTGATCAAAAAGCAGTTATTATTTCCACAAATAACTATCTAAGTTTAGTGAAAAGTAAGAAAATTGGTAAATAGAGATCCATTAATTAAGTTCTCAGTTTTACATCTGTTACTAATTGATCTGGTATTGTGCCAATATAAACTGAACAATCTTTTTTAAATGCGAAAATGATTTGCACATATATGAAGCAATATGTAAAAGCCGTATGAAGTTGACATATATTTTGTTCAATAAACTTCTAAGTAATATTAATGAAAATTACATGACAGAATTAAAAAAATTCCTTTAAAAAACGCATACGTAGTGCAGTGGATAGAAAAATAATTCAGCAGAATAACTTAAGGTTACAAAAATAATTTTGTCAGTTTTTTTTCTAATTCATTGGCAATAAATAATATTTCGTTTCCATGAATCAGTTAACAGTAAGAAAATTGAAAGAATGTACCAGAAAGGAGTTTCATAGTTGAAACTGTTTAAGCAGAAATGCAAATAAGTTAGAATCCGATTTTCATCAGTAAAAAGCATGTTTTCAAGAAATATCTACCAGAATAAAATTGAGTTTGGAAAATGATAATTTTTTGTTGTCAGGATAAGCTTCAGATATTCTTGAAACATCTCTCTATAGTCAAAAGGTTTAACAAACTTTCAAAAGAACAAATACTTAAGTGGACAGAGAAAATTCACAATAAATTTGATAGAAAAAACGTAAAGTCTATGAAAGTAACAAAAAAGAGCTTAGTATATCAGGCTATAACAATTGGAAGTCAGAAAATGTTCCTTGTTATATACTGTTCTCGTTTGAAAAAAAAAGTACTGAACTTTCAGTTGATAAAGTTTAATGCATTTCATTCGTATAAAAGTTGTGAACAGAATGTCGATTAAGTTTTTGAAACTGAATGCTTAGTTTGTATAGAAAATATTATCAAAAAACGTATATTATTCACGAATTTAAAGCCATGTACACATGTGTTAGCTAAATGGTGCTGAAAATCTTCAATAAGAAATAATATGGTAAATAAATTTTCATACATGTCATTCGAAAATAGAAAAAACTTGTTTGAATAAAAATTGTATCAATGTTTATTGAAAAGTAAAAATGAGATTAACTTAGATGATAAAAAATGCAAATAAAGCTCTCGTAGTTTAGAACTCAATCTTTCAAGTGCTATACTAATTGGTCAAGATAAACTTGAACAGTTAATTTACTTACAAATGAATTTAATTTAAAATGAAGCAAAAAGTGAGTCGGGTAAAATCGTCGAAATAGACGAATCACACATAACAAGCTCGGCTAAATACAATTGTTTAGCGGACACAAATAACAACCTAGCAGGCCACATTCTGGCAAACCGGGTGTAGTTGATGTGTCTGACTTAAAAGCTCGTCAAATTGCGACCGTGACAAGGTGCAAAGACCGGGTGTTTTGTCGGGACAATTGTGAAATACTTTTGTACTTTCAGGTGTGGGAACTCAAGTATTTCAGGAAACACTTGAAAAAGCGCGGCAATTTTCCTTAAAATCATGAGAAATGGATCCAAGAATGTAACTACACAATTTTCGGGTGTAGAAATAAATGATTAGCTTTTTAGATTGAATTTTTGTTAACAAAGCGAGGACATGAAAGACAAGTTACCTTTTTTTCGATTATCAAGGTCAGAATAAAAAAACTTACAAGATAGTTCAGTATAAATGTTTAGTAATTTTACTGAAAATAAATTTGAAATAGTAACTGACTGTAACACTTTGGAGATTGTTAATCGAAATAACCAACTTCGTAAGTAGTGTTAAGTTGATTATTAATTGTTACAAAAAGTATGAACGCTTTCTGAAATAAGTATAAAAATTTGTTTAGAACAAGTGTTCATATAATCAACTATAAAATAATGAATAAAAAGTAAATGTATCTTCAGTTGTAGTTGAAAAAAAAATTGTTTTTTTCAAACAACCAATCATTAATGTGTTAAAAGATCTATGTTAGTTATGCAAATGAAAAAAAAAAGTTTATAGAGACTTTTTTAATAACTTATCAAATAAAAATCCTTTGTAGTCTTTAAATATCTGAACTAACATTAAAAACTCAACTATTTTAAGTTGGTTATTCAAAGAGCTAAAAAGTGTTATGCAGATTTGATAAAAATATTAACACTGCCTAATATTAATCTAGATGATTGGATTGAGAAATGGTTATTTTCAAAGGTAGAAAAAATCATCATTAGCTCATTTTTCTTAGGCAAGAATAAAAGTATAATGAGTTTGAAATCGTGAACTTTGCATTGTTTGTATATGAAAGAAAGCAAATTCCAATTGTAACAAAGGAATAAAGTTACACTTTACAAACGGAAGATGCAAGAATAAAAGTTTTAAACCGTTAACTTTTTATTGTTTATGAAATAAAGGATGTGTCAATCTTCGAAAGCGAAGAGAAAAAATTACAAACAAACAGTTTACAAAAAGAAGGCTTGGCAGAAAAACAGATTCATGCCTCATAAAAATATTTCTTTCTAAACCAACTCTTTTCTGTTTACAGTTGAGCACAGTGAACAAAAACACTTTCAAAAAAAAGTTTAATATCAAACACTCTACTAAGAACATTCCATGTGCTGAACAAGAAGTGAACAAGGAAACACTGATTCAAAAAACGCAACATCTAGTGTGACGGGTAGAAAAGACATTTCCAAATAATATCCGGTAATTTTTGCCGCCAAAATATCAAGTGGATATACTTCCATGTAAAATTATATTGTGTTAAGCTATAACAAAGCTTTAGTGAAGAAATAATACAAGTAGGCAGGAGTATAGCTTTATAAAAAGCAATTAATTTTTTAAAAGATGTTTTAGAATGAAATAAATAACCTAAATTGAATCCTACTCAACATATCAAGCTTAGAGATCATTCAATAGTATTTATTTTAAATTATAAAATCATCTAAAAGTCTGATATACTTATAACAATATTTATTCTATAAAAGAAAAATCCTGCTTTAATTGATCTAGATGTTTGGATACAGCTTTTGAATGAAGACAACCTATAGTACAAAGTGGACTTGAAGCAAATATTTCAACTTTACATAACTTACAATTTTTAATAAATAAATATTTACAATAAACTATAAACTGCAATTCAGACGTTTTGATCTCACCCTAGTGATTACAAGTGCAACTTTAAAGAACCTAATTTGTTTAAGAATGTTTCAATAATAAAGAAGTTTACCAACATCATTATAGAATATAGTGTAAATTACTTTCACCTAGGAAACTAGACTTAAAAAAGAGAGAGTGCTCTAATTAGTTTAAAACTAACTTGCCTTAAAAAAATTGTTTATTTAATTCACCAAGTAAATAAATCAAGTAGCTAGAAAATTCCTCTAACTGTAAACTGACAAACATCTTCTGAGCAAACTTTTGACAACTAAAATGATAACATATTCAAAAGACAAAAAATTAAGCATAACCGGATTCATACGTCATAATTAGGAAGTGAATTTTTCCTGAAATTTTAAAACCGATTTAAACTTGTAATTTCAACTATTTGCCGCCTAAAATTTCAAATTTATGAGTTCAATTGTACTTAGTTTTACTTGTGTGTGTATTAGTTTGCCGAAAATACAACAAAAAACGGTTTATAAAGCTAGCGGTACTATTTATAAAAGATTTAAATTTCATTATCTTGTAAAAGTATATTTTATTTAATACAAAATGATAATACGGTAGTTGTTTATTTATTTTTTTATAATTAGAATTTCATATAACTTCATAAAAAAAAAGGAATACATACACAATAATTGTATATTGTTTATAGTTCCTTTATTATTTTAAACATGACTAAGCTTATGGATAATTATGTTTTAATCGTAAGGAACTTATTACAAAACATTTTTTTTTAAAGTAACTTTAATTACTTACGCTCATATATAGCTTTTACTGTTTTAAACTAACTTAATTTTCTTAAATTTTATTTTAACTTAGTATACAAACAAACTTAAATATTTGTATAAGCTTTTTATAGCTCCTTCATAACCACAGATCTTTGTTTCGGAATTTAATTGAAATAAAACAACTATATGCTTCAAACTGGTATACTGCTGAAATAAGATTTATATTTGATGAATAAAGAGTTATAGTTTTTAAGGCAGTGGTCTTATCGATAATAAATTTTAAGCATTTTATTATAGTTATAACTTTATAAGCATTTACAAAACAGTCACAGATAAACTTGTTTATAAAACTAAATACAGAAACACATGAGTAATTCATGATTTGGTATGATTTTCAAGCTTAAACATGATAATCTCTAAAGAACAGTTAGGGTTTTTTTAAACAAAATAAAGAGCAATGCAGTATTGTTCGATTAATGCAATCGAAAAAATTATAATTAGGTAATCAAATAAAGTTTAGTCAAGTTAAAATTTAAGTATAGTAAATTAAATATAAAAGCCGCATAGAAAATAAGAAACTTGAATTTATCACATTATAATTTATTTTTGCAATACAAAAGTAAAATCTAAATGTTAAAAAACTTTAATGTCAAAGAAGAACAAGTAAAAATACGAAAAAAGTTGTACAAGGCAGCTTAAAATGTTTCTCCTCGGCGTAAATATTGAAGGTTTAAAAGAATTTAATTTGGCTTTATAGTTTACAATAAAAAATTCATTAAATATCAAAAACTAATTGTGTTACACTCCTATAAGCTTGAGTTGTATTTTAGCTTAAGTTTATATTTAAATTTTATATTAACAGTCTCTCTAGGCCCTAGGGTATAACTTAATAAAGCTTAACTAGTTTGTTATTTAAACAAATATGAAACGAGTGTATCAAATTACATTTATTTATAAACAAACACACGTTGATCATATTACTTCTTTTTGCTGTGTTATTAGTTTTTTGCTGACTATTAGGAAGTTGTTTATCAAAAAAATATGCTTGATAGGTCCAAGTAAGATAAATTATACTTTTTTGAATATAATCAGCAAAAAGTTATTGTTTCAAATACTATTGGTGATTTGTCTAGTCAATGCTTAAACTTTTTTTACTCAGTAAGTTTACATCTTAGTTAAAAATCTGCTTTATATAACACAAGTAAGTTGTTTATTTATAAAAAATTTAAAAAAAAGAAAACTACATCAAAAGAGTTGGGCTGAATAAATCAGTGAAGATATTTTTATTTCATCACTTTTCTTGTTTATTTTATTTCTTGGTTAGAGAATTTATTGTAATATTTTGGGCTCTACAGTTTATACTCCTGAATGTTTTCATTTATCTAAATAACTATAAAATAGTTTTACCACTTCTCCCTTTTGGTTTTATTATCGAACATTTTATTGCATTTAGAGGGTTACTCTTGTAGAAAAGGCAACAAGAAAAATTGAACGTACATAGTTGTTATAATCAAAATAATCAATAACTGTTTTCACTACTAGTTAAAGAACTATAAGTCTTTTAATATAAATTTTCTACTCACTTATAATTATCTGAAAAGTAGAACTTAGATTTTACATTACTATAAATTGTTTCTTTCATAAAGTAAACTTTATAACATTTTTCTAGAAATAAAACAATCAACGTTGTTAAGTAGAGAATAAAGTACTAAAGGAAGAAAAGATTGAGTTTACTTTTTATTTTGATTTAGCAGTGTCAACTTTTTTTTCTTAGCTGTGCTGAGTAAGAATTTTAGAACTAATGGTAAAATTACAAAAAAAAACAATATGCTTTATAGATAAAATTAATAGTTTGTGTTGTTTTTGGTTTTTTTGGACTGTAACTTTTTTACAGAAACTTCTATTTGCATAATTTTTATTTTACTAAAGTATATGTTTTGGCAGTTTCAAACTTTTTAAATTAGCTTTAAATTTATTTTTTATTAGCAGTAGGTAGTAGTTTTCCTTTAAAAAAATTTATATAACTTTTTTGAAAGGAAGTAACAGCTTTTAAATAGTTTTGTTATATTAAGCATAGACTAGAGTCTGTATGTAAGTCTGAATCAGCTTTTAAAATTTAAAGACACAGAAAATGCTTTTTAAATTTTTCTTAATGTTGTTAAAAAATATTTAGTCTTTGTACAGAAACAATTGTTACAAAAACCATTGCTGTTTATATATAAAAAATTACAAACTTAAGTTGATATAAAAACTGTAAATAGTTTTTCTACCTAACTTAAGTAAAAATGGGCTAGTATACTTAAAAATCAGTCTGAGCTGAAAAACAGCTGCGCTGCGTAAGCAAAAAACACTTTTTTAAATTTTGTTTTTAATATAAAATATCATAATTTTATTTTTGATTAATTTTTAATACTCTGGGTAAGGTGGGTTAGGGATAAGGGTAAAAATTGAGTTTGAAAAAATAAACTTTAAAAAATTTGATGACTCAGCTTTATTAGCTCATTCATTTTGACTTTTAAGTATACTTTCCGTAAAAAAGAAAAACATTATAAGTTTCTGAATAAAATTAAAAAGTTTATCCTTGACTAAACTTTTTTTTTGTTTATTATTACTAATATTTTGAAAGTTTTTGTAGTTTCTTTAATTTTAGTATCAAAACTTATAAGATAGTAGGTAAAACTCTTGAACTCAAAAGTCGACCCTGCTTGTAAGTTTTAAGCTTGCGTGCGCGCGGTAGAAGAGAAAAAAGCCATAAAAGTCTCTTGTTTGGATGCTACCAAGCCATTGAGGAAATAGCTTTGTATGAAATTTTATCCTTTCATGCAACAGCAGTTTTGTTTGTAAAATGAAGCTTTTTATTGCTTAGTTGTTTGAAATTACTCAAAGTTACGTTTATACTTGATTACCCTTGTAAAGAGAGTTTTTCAACATTTGCATTTAAACTTAGTCTTTTATTTAGTTTTTGTTTTTAAGTTTGTTTTAAAAATGAAAAAAAGTGTTGTGTTTGTACATTAAAAATGCATTTTTAACAAAATAGTTTTAGTTGAACTTGATTTCTTATTGTTTGTTATAATTTAAAGTGAATATTTTGCTGTTATACATAATTCTTTTCTCAATTTCATTTTATGCATTTTTAAACTTTTGAATATTTATGTATTGTAAGTACTTTGCAAATACAGCATTTATTTACTTTTTAACTTTATATAATTATTTTGATAAAATAAGTTTCTTTAAAGTAAATAATTTAAAATTATGATGAAATCAGCAGATAACTTAACCAAAAAATTCAAGCTTTTTTTTAAAACTTTTTTGATGTTGCAGTTTAACTTTTCTATAACTATTTTTTACATTAGTTTTTATTTGGATTTTAAACTATAACTTTATTTAAGTTTTAATATATAATAATGCATTCTTGTCATTTAAACATTAAGCCAAAATTAATTTAATGACTTACAAATTAAGATAAGGTGACTTTTTAACATTTTGTAATGCTTTTTCAAGAATAAAAAATTACTTGTATATTTTTAAGTTGCTTTTAAAAAATAAATATCACTGTTTAATACTAGACTCAAAAAAGCAACTCACAAAGTATTTATTGTATAAGTTTTATTTTTGTTAAAACAAACAAATGGTTTAAACATTATTAATAAAACTGCTTACAAATTTTATATTTCAACGGTTACTTTAAATAGTGTTACAATAAACATTTACAAAAATTATATTAATTTTTTAAGTTTTAAGCTGTTGATTTTTTATTTGAATTTATTTTCAAAAAACGTAGAACAGTTTTTTAGTTACTAAAATAAAACTGAAATCTGTTTGATTAACATATTGTGATTATTATAAAATGTTGATTAAAATAAAAGCAAAAGTAAACTTGCATTTTTTAGTTTAAAAGTTAAACTGTTAGGTAAAAAAGATTTAAAAAGTTTTAAGTAATTCTCTAAAAACAAAACAAAGCTTTTTGTAGCTGTATTGAAACAATCATAAAATTTTTGGCTTTGTGTAACTTTTTCATTCATAAAAAAATACTATGCTTAAAATATTTAAAGCAGCTATTTAATGAGAATATGTTTTTATATGTTCAATTAGGTAATTAGTTGTAGTTACTTAAGCTTTACTACAGCATTAAATTGCAGTAAGAATAAAAAACATAAATTTACACTTTTTACTCATTTAAAGCTACATAAACTGTTTGATGTACTAAAAAACAATTTTTTGTGTTATAATTAGTTGTTGTTAATAAATTTTATTCTAGTTATAACTACTTTACAGTATGCGTATTGTACGCAAAATAGAGTGCTTATAAAATTTAAGTTGTAGATAAATTTGAAAACTCATATTTTTTATAGTTAACTGTTTTATTCAAACTAGAACTTTTTGAAAAGAAATTTATTCTTAGAACGAAATATTAATTAAAAAACTTAGTTTTAATTAAGTCTGAAAAGCTTTGTAATAAGAATATAAAAAAAGGAGACAAATCAGACGTGTTTATTTTAGTTTTTTCAGAGAAGTTTAAAAGATAGAAGTTTTTATTTAGTAGATTTTTAATAAAATAAAACAAGCAAACTTAAATGTTAATAGCATGTTTTACAACTTACTTACTTTGAGAAACTTCTAACTTTCAGATGATTTAAGTATGTAATTATGTTAAGCTGAAACTAAGTTAATTTGGTTTAACAAAACAGTTTTAAATTAAGTTTGTACTTAAATTGTGCATACCCTTACAAGATTTAATTTCTACAAATTAAATTACAATATGACTGGTAAGCACTAAATTAATGTAATTAAGTTTTACTGTATTCTGTAAAACTAGATTACCAAAATTAAGTGGTTAATAATTAACAGATTAGTTTTAAATTTTAGTGTAATCGTTTTTTACAAACTAGTCTTTAGTATAATTCCAGTCAAACTCTAAGTATTTTTAAAAAGCTTTAGTTTGAATCAAACAAAGTTTTAAAATTGTTAGTTTGTAAGAAGTTTTACAGAAGACTATTATAATTTATAGAACGTGTTAATTAACTTTAATTAAAAGAAGCAATTTTTAGTATCAACTTTTCGATGATAATAACAAATCTGTATACAACTGAAAAACTCTAGTTTTTAATTTTACTTTTTAATGAAATACTTGGTAGCTTTTTCATTATATTAAAAAACAATTAGAGTTTTTCATAGAACTTGTTTTTAGATTACAACAATATAAAAGCATAAAAACGTTCAAAATTCAAAAAATTATACATTTTTTTAGATTCAAAACCAGTTGAAACTAAGGTTGAATTTTAGTTAAATTAGAAGTAATTTGTTTTGAAAACATTTTTTTAGTTTAATGTGTTTTAAAAACGAAATTTATCTAAATAAAACTTAAAACAAAAACTGACTTAATTTTGTTTCTTTAAACTGTATTTACAAAATGTTAGAGTTACTTTCTATAAGTTAAACTGTTTCTGTTAGCAAAACAGATAGACATACGATTTTTTTGATTTTTTTATAGACTAAAAATAAACTTATTTATACAAAACTAATTGTATTTTGTTCCTGCTTGGTTTATAAACTGTTAAATTAGAATTAATCATTTTAGAATAGTTTGCTTATAACAATAATTATTGAACACAATAAACTTTAATATGCAATCTTCTAAAACTTGATAAAGCTAAAAAAGTTTGAATCTAGTTATGCTAACTAAAATTATTTTTCAGGATCTTGAAACTTTTTAGGTCTTTTTATACCTAAACAAAATCATCAAATAAAACGATAAACTAACTTTTATGACGTCATAGTGCAAATGTCACAATCACAAAATGGAAAAACCTACATCCGCGTGGACCCCACAAAAATCAGGGGAATAACCGATACAGAGAGGGTGGAGGTCACCCCCAGGACCACATGCGTTGACGTACTGGACCACCTCTCGGACAAGCTCGGCTTCCGGTCCACACTGTACCTTCTGGTTGAACTGGACGGCAAAAAGGAGACGGTATTGAGTTATCAGGACCGCCCGTTCGAGCGCCAGGTGAGATGTCGGGAAAAAAACGGCGGGAAAATGTTCGCGTTACGCTTGGCTGATTTGCGGGACGTGGTGCTGCAGTCAAGCAACGCCCAGCACGAGACGCTGGCCGACCGGAAGGTGGTGGAGATGGTCAAAAAGGGGCTTCTCCCCAACATGCGACTCGGTGACCCGGATCTGGACGATCTGGCAGGGATGCAGTGCCCGCACCAGAAGAAGGTGCTGGACATGCTGAAGGGGAGGTTCGGGAAGGACAAGATATACACGTACAGCGGGGAGGTCCTCATCAGCATCAACCCGTACAAGCAGCTGAAGATCTACAACCCACGGTTCGCCAAGCGGTACCAGAGGGCGGATAAGTGAGTTGAAATTTTATTTTAGTATACTTAAATATAACCTTTATCTTTTTTAAAAATTTACTGTTTTTATATCAAACTTGATCTTATTTTATTAACGTTGATTCGTTTTCAAAAGCTAAACTTTACAAGAGGGCAGATAAGTGAAATAAATATTTAGTTTTTTGTAGTTATTTAGTCTTAACCTGTTTCAAATTATTGTTTTTACTTTCGGATAAATAAAAGCTTCAACCAGGATGGTTAGCTCAATAGTATTTTGCTTGATTTTACTAAATGTTTTAAATTATATAAGAAGCAACAAGTTAAAGTAGTTAAACTAAGTAACAAATTTTAGGGCTGGTAAGTGAGTTAGATTTGTTTTTGAAAGTTTAATACTACCCAATGTTTTTATATCAGACTTGTTATTTTGTGAACATTGATTCGTTTTCAAGTGCTTTTTATTTTCTTCGCCTATATAAAACTTATCAGGACACATACATTGTTTCAGAACATAAGCAAGCTAAACTTTCTTGTTTAAATACATTTTGTTTATGCAAATTTGTAAACTAATTTATTTATTGTCTCGTTATCAAAAGATCTAAGCGAATTGTCTCAAAAACTTTACATATTAACTAATTTAATTTTCTCCAATAAAACTTCGTTTGAGTTTTATAGAATTTCTCAACAAAATATGTGAAATATTTTCTCCACAAAAATAAGTAAAAACAATTTATACACAAACTTTTCAAAAAACACAAAACTATTGAATAAAATACAAATAACATGTATATTTTTTCAACTCAACAGACGTGCCCACAACCCCCACATTTACGCCATCGCCGACTCGGCCTTCCACCGAATGACGTCACAATGCGAAGACCAGTGCATCGTCATCACGGGGAAGTCCGGGGCGGGGAAGACCCAGGCCACCCACTACCTGCTGCACCAGACCATGAAGCTGTGCAACAGGATCAACAGCATGACCAATGTTGAGAAAATGCTTTCTGGGTGCGGGAGCGTACTAGAGGTTAGATTATGACGTCATAGTTTGTCGTGTTTATTGTTAACTTATGAACTGTTTTGTTGTTGTTGATCAATAATATGACGAACGTTGAGAAAATGCTGTCGGGGTGCGGGAGCGTGTTAGAGGTGAGATTATTACGTCATAGTTGGCCTGTTGTCGTGTTTATTGTTTTATTTAATATTAAATGAATCAAATATGTGTCAATTGTTGAGATTATGATTAGTAAGTATGGGAGCGTTCTGGGGTAAGTATACTTGTGCAGTATATTGTATTTTTTGTTGTTGGTATTTTGCTGTTGTTCTTCTTATAGAACAAATGACATGTCGAATGTTAAGAATATGTTAAGTGGGTATTAGGTGAGTTTACTTTTCTATTAATTAATAGAATTAATAGAAAAGTAATCTTGTTCTTTTTTGTTTGGTTTTTGGTGTTTAGTTCTGATTTTGCGTTGTATTTTGTTGCTGTAACGTTGTAAAAATCGCAGCAGGTAATATAATCACCAGTCTTTTGTTCCATTGACATTTTAATTTCAAAATGGGGTATTTTTTTCTTGTTTTTGATACTTTATCGTAAATTTTAATGTTTTTAAATATAAATTTTGGAGATAAGTAGTAATAATTTTCTGTTGTAACTTTAAACAGCAGTTTATACTTGGTCATTTGTCATTTCAGTTTTGTTGCTTCACATATTATCTATTGTAATAAGAAGTTTTTAAGGGTTATAGTTAATTTGCCTGACTTAAAAATACACGTTTTTAGAATTTTTCTAAAGATTAAATGTCAAAAATGATTCTTGCTTAAAGTTTAAAAAATTAAATATTTATTTAGTTTAAGTTCTATAAAACTAAAATTTTAGTTAATTATTTTAATTGATAAGAAAAAGTTGGCTATATTATTTATTAATATGTCTTGTTCTTACTAATAGAGTTATTTTAAACAGTTTAAAAATTAAAAAAAACTTTCAAAGCAATTAAGTTTTGTTAACAGCTATAAAAATAATAATACTACAATACTACTATTTAATTTTATAACCTTATTACAAAAAATAGTACTACACCCGACGTTTAACTATCTGTCCTTGTTCTTAATTAAATTAAGTAAACAAACTGAACTATATCAGTTTTTAATGTGACCTTTAAAAACAAACATGGATGTCTATTGTTATGTAAACAGACTGCAATTAAGCTTTTTGTTTTTATTGCTGCCCAACTAATATTTACTAATATTTACAGTATACTATACTTTTAGTTATCACTAAAAATTTAAACCCTATCATCACAACTTTTTGAATCACGAGTCTTAGACCTTTTTGTCTATTTTGTTTTGCATATAGATAATAAACCATTGAAAACTGAAATTTATGGGTGTTTATTTACAAATGAAACTGTTTGCAGTTCTATCAACATAATTATTTTCCTGTATTTCTATTCAAGTCGGTTGTATACTTAACTTCTATTAAAGCTATAGTTTTTCTTGTGACGTTACAAGAAATGTTCATTTATTAACATGGATGATTAATGTCTAAGTTCATTAACTTATCATTATTGTTTTTAGTTTGGGAGACCAAACTTTAAAAATAGCATCTAACATGAAAATTGACAAAACTTTTAGAAAGGTTTTAATTAAAATTTGTTACCAATAAATTGAACTGATGTGACTATCATTATGAAAAGATTTATAACTTTAAACATAAAATATAAGGTTAATTTTGTTTAAAAATATAATCTAAAACATTCATTTTACTTATTATATATTAAAAGTAAGCATTAAGATTTAAGTTTTAAGACTTAAATTTACATTTGTTTAGTGAATTAAAGTAATACGTTTAATTACTGCCACTTTAGTATGACAATAAATTATTTTAAGTAACTCTGCTACCTAACTACCTTTATAGTTTTTTATTTATTTTATAAAATACAGCAAAAAGTTAAACTATTTAAACTTGAACTAGAATTAATTATTAAAGTTTAGCATGAACTAAATTAACCAACTTTTTTTGTTAGTAATAAATAAAAACATTCTGCTTAAAGATTTCCTTTTGTTTCATAGTTCAGACACATTCAACTTTATTATAGTTCAAAATTCATACCAAACACTACTTTTAAAACCGTTCTATAAATAAAAAAACTACATAAAACCAATCAAATATGCTTTCTTTGTTTTGTTGATTTTTAATTTAATTATTTTTTATTGTTGTACAGTCATGCTAATTGAAGTTCAAAAAAAGTTCAGAAAAGCCAATTGTCACAAGCTAATTTAATTGAAAATATTTCTTGTGTTATTTCTGGTTGCACACAAAACAATAAAATGTGTTTCCTTTGTCTGAATGATTTTGGCATAAAGAAATAATTTACTGTTTTTCATTCACATTGAGAAGATGACATCTAATATTTTTAAAACTAGTATAGGTTTGTAATTAATGGAAAGTTTTAAACTGTCGTTTTCATTTAAACTCGCTATTTCAGCTGAAAATTTTTTTAACATGTTTAGTTAAAAAAAGGATTTAAAAAAACGTTTTGATTTTTGATTTGTCTTGTTTTGACTGAGAAACTTATAGTTGAAGTGTATACATTAATTAACAAAGAAATTAGATTTGTTATAAAACAACTTGCTTAAACTGATTGTTAATGGTTTAAATAAACTAAGAAGAAGTAAAAGTTAAATGTTTATTTTTCACTTACTGAGCGAACTAAAAACTTTGTAAACATTTTAAAAAGTGACTTTGTTCTTCAAAATCTAATTACAAATCCTTAGGAAAGAAAAAGACATAAAACAACGGAAGTTTATTGATTTAAAACAAATAATGCAAAATTTTATTGATTCATTTATAAATAATGTGCATTTGAGTTTTTTTTTAGTTTCTATTGATTTGTATAATAAATAATGTACACATAATTTTTGTATGTAGTTAACGACTCATCTGTAATAACGACATAAGTTGCAAAAAACTACTGATCACAGTAAACAGTCTACATAAGTTTAAGGGATTTTATTAGTGTTACAAATAATTTACTCAAATTTAAAAAAATGTTGAAATCGGTTATTTGGAAAACTTTTCCAGAATAATATTGAGATTTTATTGAACTACGAAAAACTTTCAAATACTTTCAATAATATACACCGAATTTTTATTAACTTTTTGATTTCAACTAAAAAATATAATCTACTTGTTTTATAATATATTTTTGATTTAGTTTATTCATTTGTTCAGGCATTGGGGAATGCAAGCACCGAGCATAACGCGAACAGCAGCAGATTTGGAAAATTCATTAGACTCTACTTTTTCGAAACTGGTCTTTTATCTGGGTGAGTTTATTCACAAAACTACAATATTTAAAAAACATTTTAGACTTTTTTTTTAAATGGCTTTTTGTCTGGGTAAGTTTACATATAACACTATAATGTTTAATTAGACTTTACTTTTTTGAGACTGATCTACTTTGTGGGTTATTTAATAATAGTTTCAATTTGAATACAAAAAACATTGACGTATATAATTATAAATTATATTTTCAATCAGGTATTGAGTCTTTTTGAAGTTGGTCTAATACCTGGTTTTATAGAAACTGATTAATAAAAATCAGATTTTTATTGTTTATAATATTTCTAATAGAGAATTTAAACATACTGTTTGTTAGTGTTACTTATTAAAATTTACTCAAATTTGTTGTTATTTTGGTTTTTTAATAAACAGAGATTCTACTTAAAAAGTAATAAAAACTGTTTGAAACTTAGTTTGAGAAACCTGAAATATTCATAAAGTCGATAAACTAATTTGGATATGTCAAATAATATTAAATTTTTAATCATGATTTGTCTGGGTAAGATTAGTTATAGTTTGAATTTATTTATATATAAGTGTATTGATTATTTTGACTGAAATAGTTTAGATATCAATAACTGCTTAAACTGACTGATGATAAATGAAAACAGTTCTACTATAACATAAAACAAAAAGTCTTAAACTTTTTGTTCCTGACTAATTAGAAATCAATGAATGGTTAAAATGTTTGATTTGATGATTTAAAATTATTCACTTAAATGAGCCAAGCTTTATACAGTTGCCAAATTGGGATTTTGCTGAATCATATAATTAATACTAAATGCTAATTTAAAGTAATTAAGCTGATAAAATACAGTTAATTCTGAACTAAAATAAATAAAAACTTATATTTAATTGAATACGGAACAAGTTTTTCTAAATTAGTTTAGGAAATAGTTTTGTTTCAGTCTATTTTATCAATATCAAGATTAAATCTTTGAAACTTGTACAAAATTAATACTAATAAAACAACCTAAATTAACTTAAACTAACTAGGTTGAAGTAAGATAGTCTGTGTCTTTTATTAAATTTGTTTCTATTTAAATATATATTGAAAGATTTGATAACATATGAAAAATATCAGAAACTCAAAGCTCTAATAAGAACTTCAAAAGTATCAAAAGTAATTTAGTACTTAAAATAGATTGTGTATCTGATATACGAGATAATCTGAAGATGAAAGACTTTTACGTGTTTGAAAAATTTTTTCAACAGAAATTATTAAACAATTTTTTAATTCAGTATGTTATTTTCTTAAATTAAAGTTTGTCGTCTAAGATATAAAATTTAGTGACGATATCCAGAAAACAATCAGGAATTTTAAAACAATGTGGAAAAAGAGTTTGAAAAATTTGAAAATGATAATTGAACATAATTTTAAGTTTAAAATGTTCAAACATGGTATACTAAGTTATAGTGTTTTAGAAAATGTTTAAATTTTTTAAATGCTTCTAAACCTTTCCACAACATAAAAAATAAAGGATAAATTACACCGTACTTAAGCTTAAGTTTTTTAGAATTCAAAAAATTATAACATAAATCATCAATAAACAAACAGTCAAAACCATAAAAAACTCTAATTCAAAAAACATATAATTCATCTTATTCAAAAAAAAAAGCTTTGCAATACAAAACAAATCAAGCAAAAACAATAAAAGAAAACGACAAAAATTTTCTCTCCAAATTACAAAAAAATATCCAATTTGTAGCAAGATAACATCTCCAAGTAGATGTTATTCATCTTCGCAAATTCCAGCCCTTACCCGCCGCGAGTAACCATAAAAATTCGGCGGTTTTCTGTGGGATTTAGTTGCAAAATAAGCAGGAAAATATACAGTAATGGAACAGATTACACACTCATGTGAGCTCGTATAAATTAGTCATTAGATTTCTGCTTTATTAGGTATTCCGTTGCAGTTTATTTTTTACTTAACAGATTTTTCATTTGTCGTTGTCATACTTTAATCATTAACTATTTTTTTTGTAATTCTTTGTTGAATCCTTTTTCTAATGTTTCAAAAGTTTTAAAAATGAACCTAATCGTTTTATAAGTTATACTGTACTCTAAGTTTCATGCTTGTTAAGATTATTTGCAAAAATTTAAACTTAAAAATAAAGAGACGTTTTTTACTGATTAAAAAATATTTTTTTTAAACAAAAACATTAAATTAACCTAGTAATTAAGAAATGCTTTTATTTATAAATCAGCGTTTGATAATAAATATTGAAGCTAAAACGAAAATTAATAATTAGTTTGTCAACAATAGTTCCGTTTAACTTTTTGAACTTATAATGCTTTATTTATATCATAAACAGAGTTTTTGTCAGAATGATAATAAAAAATATCTACTACAAAAGAAGTATGTTTTTACATGGCAATATTATGTCATTAGGACATTAATTACAAAACAAACTTCTTTATATTAAGACTTTAATTACAAAACAAAGTTCTTTATAGTATAACATTAATTACAAAAGAATCTTCGTTATAGTAAAACATTAATTACAAAACAAATTTATTTATATCACAAAATTAATTACAAAACATTTTTTTTATTTTCAGAGCCGAAATTCAAGTTTATCTTCTCGAAAAATCCAGACTCGTACATCAACAAACGAAAAGGTTGTTTATTTATTATAAAATTCAATAAATTGTTTTTATCAAGTATTTGTTACTTGTTTTTGTTTATTTATTAATCATTTAACAAAGCTATTTGGTTTCATCAAAAACAACCGAAAAATTACATTTTTTTAAATCTAAAAAATGATGTTAAACTTAAAACTTATAAATTAAATTTTTCGAAAAGTAATTTAATCGACGTTTTTAAGTTAAATTTAAAATTATTTTTTGAAGTCTAGTACTTTCTTATATTCAAGTTAGCTTATTTTTGTAAAAGTTTTAGCCACCCACTATTTTCTTTTGAATTCTCAAAGTTTTTTTAAGTTCTGCTTATTTTATAACTAAACAGTGACTGACCTTTAGCATTATTCCGTGCTATATCCTTTAATTTAAGTTTACTAAACAAATTACAAAAACAGCGTCATTTTTTATTAGAAGAAATTTTTTTTTTGCATTAAAAGTTTATATTTAAATTATAGTGAACTGTAAGCTTTTTGTCGTAAGTTTTCTTAGAAGGCTCAGTTTTAAAATTTAAAATAACTCATCTAATAAAAGCCATCGAAAGGTCATCAATTTTGACTTTTATAAGTTTTAAGTATCCATTAAAAAAATTTATTTTTAAATACTTAAAAAGTTGTTAAAAGTTCAAACTCTAATCCCAAAAGACTTCTAAGTTGCATTACTCTGTTTAGGAGAAAGCAATCTTTATTTAAAAGTTTAGCTTAAATAAGTTAAATTAAATCAAAACTCAATAAAGTAATCGGTCTAGTTTTTTTAAGTGGTTTAATTTATTCAAACATTGCAAATAAAATTCTATACAAAATATTTTGCTTATATTTTATACTTTTTTCCATCATTTTACGTGTGTAACAATGAAATTTCAAATTAATGTTGTTAACTTTAATTCAAGTTTCTTTTGCAGCGATAAGTTCTACCGAAACTTTCACATATTTTATTACATCTTGTATGGGATGGAAGACCATGAATTGAAGAAATTAAAAATTAACAAAAACACTAAATACCGCTACCTATCACAAGTAAGTAAAAAAAGTTTGTAGATATTTTTTTAATGGTTGTTGTATATATTTTTTGTCCACAAGTGCCTAAACTTGAACGAATTTATGATAAAAGCAAAACATTGCAATTGTAATACAGTTGATCAAAACTAGAATTAATAAACTAAAGTAAATTTTAAAAATAATTGTTAATCCTTTTAATCATAAAGTTTTTATACATGTGTTCTTTAGTAATAAGCATACGTAGTTATTAAATGACGAAACAAAAATAACAGCACATTAATTTCACAATAATAACTTTAACATAACATTGTGAAATTGTTAAGTTTGCACATTAAATTACAAGCTAGCTATTTTCTTATAACTTCTTATAAGGAAGTTTTACAACTGTTTTCTGAACAACAATTTTAAATTTTTATAAATTTAAATTCCGTGACCAAATCTATTGTAAACTGCAAATCAAATGATAATTTACTAATTTTTTTGTAGACAACATTTTTGCACTAAAATGTTCAAATTTGGCTTTAAAACTCGCAAAAATCAAGTTTAATAGATTAAAAATAATTTTTTTGTGGGAACTTTATAATTTTACTAATTTAAAACTTGTCATTTTATTAAAATTGTGCTTGTCTAGCATTATAACATGAACAATTTTGTAAACGTGAGTTTTTAATCTGTAATATATGAAATTTATTTTTGTACTTTAAAAGCCGGCTCTGAGATAAAAACACCAAAATGTTACCTTATAAGTAAAACTACAAAATGTAAACTCAATTAAAAATTACAAATGAAATGCTCAAGGTTATGTTAAACCATTTTTGTCTTGCATTTAATTAGTTAATAGGTTTTTAATGTACAAAAATAAATTTCATATGTTGTTTTTATTTTTAACTAAAAAGTGGTTGTTATTATGTTGTTGATGCCTGAAGAGAACAACAGTATTGTTCCTCTCAACAGCTGTAGCTAACAAAATAAACTCTTGCACTTGAATATGATTTAATTAGCTTTTTATTAAAGTAAAATTAGCACTCTAAAATAATAATCTGCAATATACCAGATAGGTTTTTAATGCTGATTTTTTTTTCTTGAAGTTTATCAGTAATCTAAGCAAATAAGAAGAGTTTTGTGATTTTTTTGCGTGTCG
Source organism: Thalia democratica (assembly GCF_965202585.1). Classification (NCBI taxonomy): domain Eukaryota; kingdom Metazoa; phylum Chordata; class Thaliacea; order Salpida; family Salpidae; genus Thalia; species Thalia democratica. The sequence continues at coordinate 11,804 of NW_028140191.1, read as the reverse complement.
ATAGCATTTAGTATAAAATTTTAAGGTTTTGTAAAATACTTTGTACAGTCCGAAACTTTTATTTGACTTGAAGTTTATAGAAGATTCAGTAATAAATAAAAATATTATGTGTTTTTTTCTTTTTGCTACAAAATAGTTTAACGCAGCATTTGAAAACTTACTAATGACACTTTGTTAAGATATTTGAAAATAAAACTTTTAATTTTGTTCTTTTGACACGACTGTTAAACTTGATGTTTTTAATGATATTAAATGACTGTTATAGTAAACAATTGTTAAACTTTTTTGTACAAAACTATTTTTCATTTACAGTTAACGAATTAATGATTAAATGTTATAATAAGTTTATACTACATACTGCTTTTAAGGCTTTTATTAAACTTAAGGTTTGTAGACACAACAAAATTTCTTCAAGTGTTTTATTTTTTGATGTTTTTTACAAAATTGCTTCATACAAGAGTCTTAAACGCAGACTAATAGTAAGATGTTAAAATGCTTGAAAATGTTGTTTTTAAAATTTGAACTTTTGACTTACGAACTTTATGTTTTGACTGTTGTTCAGCTAATTTAAGTGTGAAAAATATTGTTAACAAGCATTATTTCTTAGTTTTTAAGCTTTGTTGTGTATTTGAAATTTGCGGCAAATAAAAGACTAAAATAAGAAAGTAAATATACTCCTTTACTCTTGTGAAAGTTAAGTCTTATTTTAAGATTATTTTAACAATTAAAATGAACTTTTGCAGAATAATAACTGTTTTATAAATTTAATTCTTATTTCGTCGTAAATTCGAAACAAAAAAAAGTAATGGGCTTTATCCACTTGATATCATATGGTTTGGTCTGAACTAAATAAAAATAACTAAAGGATAACAAGTAGATTAGCTTTAATTAATTTGCTATATTGTTTTCATTTTACTGTTTCTAATTTAAGTTTAATCTAAAGTGATACAGTTTTTGCATAATATGATTCAGAATACAATAAGTTTATTATAAAGAAATATTTAAAACAATATTATTTACAGGGAGAAGGAATAGATGAAGCTAGGGAACACCTTGTTAGGTTGAGGAAATCCATGGGTCTAGTCGGACTTTTTGACGGGGTCCAAATGAAGATATTTAACGTCATAGCTGCTATATTGTTGCTAGGCAATATTTCTTTCACCCATGTAAGTATTTGTGTATATATTGTACTAAACTGTTATAAATAGTGACTTTTAATATATGTTACATTTAATTTTTAGTTATTCTTGTTAATAAACTTGCAATTAAAAAATAAAAGTTTTGAAGTTGACTAAGTTACTCTTTGTTTTTTATTATAGCTCATTTTAGAAAGATCAAAGAAATTCATATAAATATAAAATCATTATTGATTATTAAGTAACGTAGACTTTTTTTGTTGTTTATATTAACTTATTATCGTAACTATAAAAATTTGACAAATTGTGTTTAATTTCTACTTATGCACTTAAGCTATATTTATAGTGACTTATAGTAAAAATTTATAGAATATTTATTTAAATTCAAGTTTCAATTTCCTTTTGCTTGATTAAACTGTTTGTTGTGATAATAATAGAAAATTAAATTAAAAAACAAACAACAAGTTATCAATAAAACTTTTATTAGTTTTGAAGTTAAATTAAAAGATTAATTGCTCATATGAGATATATTATTGTTTAGATATTTTTTATTTCCGTTCAGCTGTTTTTATCATTAAACTTTGTTAATCAGATAAATTCGTTTGAAATGTTAATGATAATAATTTAACTTAAATATTTTACTATGAAAACTATTCGAAAATATCTTATTTACATAGTATTTTGGTTAACTCCAAAAGTTTTAAAAACTTAATGAAGCATATTCTAAAAACTTGACTTTCTATTATAAATCAAAAATGTTTCAAATTAGTATTATTAATCACTTAACTTTACTTTAACTTTTTAACAATATATACTTATATAGAAAAAGTTAACTAAAAACGTAACAGGTAAATTAAAAGTGATTTATCAATTTATTACGTCATATCTTACATCAAACTTATTTCTTGATAAATTACTTCTAGCTAGAGGGTTAAATTTAAAAGGTTAATTTGAATTACTACGAACTTAAGCGTTCTTTTTAATTTTGTTCAGCATTAAATATTTTTTGACATTTTCATAAGTATTCAAATTTTATACTGGTCAAGCACATTAACTAGTTTATAAAACCGTTCTTATAAAAGATAAAACAAATAGAAATAAAAGTGTTTTTAGTTTACATTTTTTTCGGGTCGAACAACTTCTTAATGATTATTTAATAAAATTTTCATGTGTAATTAACTAATCGCATAGCTTGAAAGAACTGATTTTATTTAAACAAAAACTGCCTAGTATTAAACTAAAATATTTAAAACCTTCATTCTCTAAGAATTAATTTGTTTATATAATACCAACTTCGCACAACTTCTTAATGATTTTTAATGAAATTTTCATGCTAGTTAACTAATAAAATGTGTAAAAGAACTGACTTTGTTGAAATAAAAACAGCCTAGTATGATAATAAAACATTTAAAACCTCCATTTTACAAGAAGTTAACTGTAGTAATTTGTTTATACAATACCAAGCACATTTACGTAGAAGTAATTACGTAAATCTTTAACCAACAAAATCTTTATGAACAGTACAGTACTTCAATGCAATAACTTAATAAAAAAGTTCTATTAAAACAGATAATAGATTTTAAATATTCTTCAAAACTCAAAAAGGTTAAGGTACTAAAACTATATACGTTTTTTTACTTTTACGTCACAAAACGTCAATTTTTTTTCTACCCAAGATAAATGTCATAACCTGTAATTGACCTTTAAGAACACCGAAATAAGTTCTGAAATGATGCAACAATTAAACATTATTACGTCACAGAAGCAAGGACAGAGGGAAGAGGGGTTGGAGATAGAGAACGAAGAAGTGTTGAAGGATTTCAGCGAACTGTTGGGATTGGACCAGAACAATGTGTCCAGATGTCTGCTTACAAGGAGAGCTAAAGCTGGCCAAGATGAAAGATTGGTGCTTTCATTGAAATTGGATGAGGTGAGAAATTAAAAGTTTTATTTATTTATTGTATATTGTTATTTATTTTACTAGTACAAAGCTAGCTAGAATGAGTAATTGGTGTTAAGTTTGAAACTTTATAAGGTGAAAAGTTTTTAATAAATATTACTTGCATTTGTACTTGTAAGTTAGTATGGAAATGAGACTAATGCTTTTATTTAAATTAAATGAAGGTTGAAGAATACATTGTTCTTAACATTTTGTTCATATTTAAAATTTGTGAACAACTTTGTCGGTTATTTATATTAACTTTATATCTAAAATTAATTAAATCAATCAACATACTTGGTTTTTTGAACTTTTAAAATCAACCCCTGTGTTGTCTGATATAAAAGCAAACACAATTTTTATACTTTTAGATGTTCAAAATTGAAAAAGTTCAAGCTACAATAGAATGCTTATCAAAAGTGTACTTACACTTGGAACATTTCTAGACAATAGCTTGTACTTTACGCCACACAAACTACCTTATTGTTATTTTTGAAATATGAAAACCAACCTACAATTTACTGTTACAAAACTAAATATATGTCTTATTTATAGCTCTATACAGGCGAGTGAATATTAAGGATGTGTAAAAAATACTTTCATTCATTAAAGTTTATTTATGATTATGTCATGCTGATACGCTTTGAATGACATGAGAAAAAATTTGCAAATATTTTAAATACACAGTTTTGCTTGAATTTGTAATTTAAACTGTCGAAATTACATGGTTTTTGTAAATATTTTTATTTGATCTTTTAATCGTTGTATTTAAATTGCGTTTAGTTTAACATAAACGTTGATGTTTTACACAAAGACTAAATATAATTGCTTGAAAAACAATGTTTTAACACAATTTCAAGATGTTTAATAACAATTATCTGAAATATAACAAGGTTAACAAAAGTTCAAATATTTCAACTAGCATTTCTTACAAAACATTACAAAACTTGAGAGTGTTGTACACTGTGTTGTTTTAACTTTTGGTACTTGATATTTTAAAAAACACATTAACATTTTCAGAAATTTAAAAAGATGTTACCTATTGCAAAAGAGCGTAAAGTAAAAACTACATTTCTAAGCACCATAATAGATTATAGAAGTTTTACATTTTTAATATTGCTAAAGACGCCATAGCCAAAAATGTGTACCAAAAAATATTTAAAGTTAAATAAAAATAATTAAACAAAACTTTCTAGGCTGAAGCAGCCAGAGACGCCATAGCCAAGCATTTGTACCACAGTCTATTTGATTGGTTGGTCAGCAGTATGAACATGGCCCTGGTCCAGAAAACAGAGGACAGATCGCTACAGTACCAGGTACATTTTATAAATAATATATTTTTTTTTCATTGTTTTGTTGTTAATATATTAAACATTTGTTAATATATTTACACTTTTACGTAAATTGTTTTTACTTGATAAAAACAGAAAAAATTTCAGTAAAATAGGAGGTATACTTTGTTCAATTTGTAGTTTTTATTTTGTTGTTTTTATTTTTTGGGGTGTATTAAATCTAAGTCTCCTTACTTACTTAAGACAATACAAGGTTTGCATATTACTAAATTGAAAACTTACCAATAAGTACAACTTGTTTTGTATTAATTTAATTTTTTAACATATCTTTCAGTAAGTTTTAGTTAATAGAAAACCATAAATTTAGAATTTTAGGTGTAAAATTGTATAATGTATATAATAAAATAAGAGCCTTAAGCATAACTGAAAATTTTTGTTCAAATTTGTATACTTAATGCTTTGATTTTAAAAGTATAGCCAGATTCATCTTAAGTAGTAAGTTTTTCATTTTTGGTAACTTTTTACATCCTTTTGTGCTAAAACACTATTTTGTAGTAAAGTTAGTTAGTGAGTTTAACAAATACTGTTTGTTTTAGATATACTTAAAATTAAAAAAAGTTACAAATAAATCATAAAATATTGCTAGAACTTGTTTTTGTCAAAAAGTTTAAAACAAATATTGCTTGACACTTATGTAATGATCAAAAGAAAAAAAATGTTGTGCTTGGCAAAAACAAAACTTTTATTGCTAGTAACGCAAATATTTAGTTTGTTTATTTAATAACTAGTTTTTTGTACTTGTAGTAGTCTGTTTGTTTGTAAATAAAGAATTTTTGTTGCTAAATTAAAAATAGTATATGCAAAAAGCTATTTATGAATATTTTTATGTTAACAATCTACTAACTTCATGTTAAAGTAGTTTTACATGTTTACGTTTAAAATTAAATGCAAGTTATGTTTAGTTTGAATAGTAATATATGCTTCAATTCTAACTAAACATGATTGAAAGTTATCTGAATTCATGTAAAAAAAATACGATTTAATTTTCACATGTAATTTATCGATAGTTCTGCAATTAAGAAAAATGTACAAAAAAAAAAAACTGCCTTATATTTGTAAGAATGTTTTTATGTGTCATTATTCTTGATTAGAGGTTAATTAAAAGCTATTTATTTTTTGAAGTTTAAAAAAAGACTTTAATAGATGGTATGTTATCTGTTTTTGGTTTATGTTTATATATTCAACTTGAAGAATATTATTTTTTGTAATTATTTTCTTCTTGGCGTGAACTCTAGTTTGAATTTTTTTTTTTTTCAATAACATAATTTTTGGTTAATTTATTTTTTATTAAAACTTTATACAAAATTTTAATCACTAATCACAAAGTTTGTTTTCTTTAGACATATAAGCACATTGGCGTCAATTTTAATTAGCGGTCAACTAAAACCTTGTTTAAAAAAAGCAGTGAAAACAAAATTTCTCACACAATTAACAAGTAGCAAATAGTGCAGGTAGATTTTTGTTTACACGAAATTTTCATGCACTGCCAGCTTCGCTCGAGTTCGAAGCTGCTTGTGTGTGCACTCACCCGTGAAGCTTATTTGCATTTCTGCGTATATTACTGCTGTGTATTTAATGCTGTTAACTTGCGTTAAAACACGTTTAATTACAGCTTTTTGACTTGGATGTTTGCACTTTTTTATTTTGTTGAATTTTTTTTTTAAATTTTTTTATTGACGTTATTAAATAGGCTGCTACAATTGATACTCATTTTTCAACGTTCTATTGTTTACTTTTTCCTTAAAGAATTTAAAACTTTGATAAACAAACTCAAAATATCTATTTACGGCCAAAAAATATTTTTTAAAATTTGTATCAACAATGTGTACAATGTTTATTAGATGGTAAGATCGATCAATTTAATTAAAATAAATATTAATAGTTAGGGCTATAGTTTATTTAATGAGTTTTTATTTTATAAAACTTTAAGGAAGTATGACTTGGTCTTTAAATATTTTTCTTTGTTGTTTGGATGTAATTTGTTATGAAGTTTTAGTATTTTTAACACATCAGCTTAAATACATTCGTTAGCATGTGACCACAGAAAAATTTGTGGGCATAGTTTTACACGATTACACTAAAAAGTACAACATAATTACTTAAAATCAAATTAAAATTGTCATTTATTTTTTTATAAATACAGAAAACATTTTTTTTTGTGTTGTAAATAGACACTTTAAACATTAAAAGTATTTGGAGATTTTGAATACTTAAACAACTTAATTTTCTAGTCTACCAAAATGTTCTTAAAAGTTTGTTATTTTTCTTACTAGATAACTTTTGATTTCAGAGCCGTTCAATAGGATTACTGGACATTTTTGGGTTCGAGGACTTCGAAAACAATTCTTTCGAGCAGTTTTGCATCAACTATGCTTCAGAAAATTTGCAGAACTACACAATAAAAAGGACATTTAGAACGGAACAGGTTATTATTTAATTTTTATTATTTAATCATAATTATACTTTTATCTGTCTACCTGTTATATATATATATATATAATTAGTTAAACCTTGCATTTTAGAATTGAATTTTTTTTGTTAGAGATATTCTAATATTTTATATTCTTATATCAATATTAAATTTTTTTTTATTGAACTTTTATTATTAAGTTATCATTATAATACTTTTATCGGTCTACTTGTTATATTTAACAAAAAAATTTGTTTAGTTAAACCTTGTATTTTAGAAATATTTCACACTGATTAATTCTAATTAAAGATAACTATTTTTTTAAATTGATTTGTTTCCTGAGAAAAGGCTTTGAAGCCGTAAAATTTAGAAAAAAAATTTATTTGTTTAAATCGATTTAGGGACTCTGAAAAACTGAGGTTTAGTATTTAGAAAATGTTTTTAGAAAAAAAAAAGAGTTTATAGTATAAAGTAAGTTGGTGTTTTAATAGTAACACAATAGTTACAAATGCAAGTTCAGTTTGAAAATGTGGAACATAATTGGATTAATTTTATAACTGCAAAAAATATAATTTTCATTATTAAAAGTGAAATGTATATAAACCTACATTTTTTTGATCATATTAGACTTAGTTTATTAATTATACATAACTGTCTATAAACATTTCTTCTAAAAGTCTTAATTGCTTTGGTTGTAATTGTCAATGCAAAACACTTAACTGAAACTTAAAACTTAATTTTTCGCCTGCAAAAGTTAATAGTCTGCAAATAAACGGTAATTAACATGCTGGTTGTTGAAAAAAAATTTGTAATAATTAACAACACACAAAAAAAGTACACACATCAACTTTATTGGTTTTAAGTAATATACTAACACAGTCACTTGCACATAACAGCTAGCATGTTTTGTACACAAAAATTTAAAAATTGTTTTATTGGGCCACTCTAATCATAAGTACAGCAAAAACTAAGTTCATCAACTTAAATGGATTGCAATTAAAAGTAAGTAAAAACAACACAATTAATTTAAAACAACTGCAAATGATCGAAAGCAAGCTGGTAACCTAATTTGGTCATCTCTCTTGAAGCGATTGTGACGTCATAAGCACGAGAAAATTGACGAGAAATTATCGGTGAGATTGCTGAAACCGCAGATTTGAAAATTGAACTTTTGATGTTTTTTTATTTTTTGAATTTTGAGTAAAACGAGTATTTTTAAAATTCAAAATATTCCTGACGCACTTAAATCTTTTGAAAACCTTAAAAAATACCGGTTCAGAGGACGTTTTAAGCAAAAACCTTATATATTTAAAAACAACTGATGTATGCTTTTTAGTTTTTCAGAGAATAGTCTCTTTATATTTAATAGTTTTTGCTTTCAAATTTAAAAACATATTTTTGTGCACACTTTATTCTGTGCACACTGCACTAATACATGTAGTTTGGTGGCTTTGGTCCAATATTGTTTAAAGATTTTTTTACACAGCTGAAAAAGTTGTTTATTGACAATACGTAAACTGCATTTGATTTTGTGTAGTTACAAATTAAATGTAGTATTTTTAGTTGAAGAGTTTGGTTTTATTTTTATTTAAAAAACTGTGTAAGTTTTGACAATCAAAAATTTTTGAATTAGTAAGTAATAATTATATGCACAGGTGTTTGCAAATTTTAGCTCTTTTTGACAAACAATGACTAAAAAAATATACAGGCAGAAAAAATTGGAAAGTTAAACGTTAGTAATAGAAAAAAATTGTTGTACTTATACTTTTTATTGGAATAAAAAACAATTTGCATTGAATAAGGTTCACTTTTTCCACTTAAGTTTTGTTTAAACTTTGTTAGCAGTCAAACTAAAACTATTAACGCTAAAATTAAATCTTTGAAAACAAAACCAGTTTTAGAATAGTGCAGTTATCAAAATTGGGAAAAATCCACATGATCATAAGTTGGAAAAATTTGAGTGAAAAACTTCAACACTTTTTTTTCGATTTAGAGTTTAGTGTCTTATTGATTTCTCTCAATTTTTTTTTCCACTTTATCTTTTTTTCGACTTGTGCGACTCTCAGACAAATAGACGCCGCATTGAAGTCTGGTAATTTGATTTGGTGCGGCGAATTACCAAAAAGGAAACGAAAAAGGGAAAATGCAAATTACGCGGTTAATGCGAGTAAATTCAAAGTTTAAAGTTTTAGAGTTTTAAAGATTTATTTTCCTATTTTTTGTTTGTACAACTAATGACCTAATTAGCATAATGCTTTTTTGCTAAACGGTTGTTTTAACAGTACTGCCTAGAATTGTTCTTTTTGTTTAACTTACCTTAAATGTTAACTAAAAGGTGGATGTAATGACTTAAACTGCACTTTAAAAAAACGTTTTAACCGTTATAAGTCAATAAATTTTTAAACTTAGTAAAACTAAAGTCTTACTTTTCGGTGAAACTTAAAAAAAATTAAACTTAAGGTTATCTAAACTATTCCGCAAAAGCAATTAGAGAACCCAAAAAAAAACTTTAAAGAATAAAATTACTGAACATTTAAAGGCATTTTGGCTTTTGAAAAGTTAATTACATCTTTAAAAACACCACAACCTTTTACATTCACAAAAAATTATATTGTTACAAATTTGCAACAACAATTACTGTTGTTTATATACAATGCAACATATTATACATTATTACTTCGTGTTAGCAACAAAGAGTAAAAAAAAGTTTAACTTTATAAAATTATATTTATATTTTATACGGGTTTTACGTTTTACAAAAAAAAAAATCTTAGCTTCAAATTTTTTAATGCTAGATTTTTTACTTGAAGACAACACCATACATGTTTGTACAACTAACTGTTAGAAAGGTTTTAGTAAGAAAGAAAAATGTATTTATAAATAGTACACTTAGCACCTAATATTGTTTAAGAATTTTTTTTAAATTACTTCTTTCAAATGTAAGAAATTTATACACACACAAAAAAACTTTACTTCAAACCTCAACACTAAAAACACTAAAAAGATCTTCTGTTTATATGTTATGTACGTTAAACAACTTTACAACACTTATGAAAATTATGTTAAAGTTTTAGTTCGTCAGTTTTCAATTCTCGGTTAAAATTAGTTAAAAGAAAGTTTGATTTTCTTCACAACTTTTTATTCATTAAACAATAAAAAATTAACACCTCTTTTACTAAACACAACACTTCACTGTCGTGTTAATTCAAGCGGAAGTCGCTTCAGTGTGACGTCATAATTAGGTGTAGTCATGTTGAAAGTAGACAAACAATAAAGCGGTGGTTGTGTTTGTGCTTAATTGCAGACTTTGCTGCCCAATAGTGTTGAATACACGGAGCTTGAATAAATAAATGTTTCTGTGTTATATAAGTTTTTAAGATAAAAAAAGAAATTCATTTGCAAATGGCATCATTGCAACTTAAAACAAGCATTAATAAAAAAACCATAATCTACAATACACAAAATAAAAAGAAAGTTTTCTTAATAATAAGCCTCAGAAGTCCTGAGGTTAACATTACAATAGTTAAAAGGTACATGTAAAATACTATTTTGAAATAATTTTAACAGAAGTTATACGCATTAGAAGAATTAAAATAAGAGGAAATAGAATATATAAAAAAAATAGTTTCATACTAGTTTAGTAAAAATTTAATAATTTACAGGAATTATATGCATTAGAAGGTTTACAATGGAAGGAGATAGAGTACGCAGATAATTCAGGATGTATCAGTCTGTACGAGCAAAAACAAACTGGACTGTTTCAGCTTATTGACGACAAAATAGCGTTGGTTTTGATGATAATTAAACTAATTATATATTCAGGATGTATAAGTATAAAAACTATAAACATATATACAAAAATTTATTATAACAATTAAGAAAAGGTACAACAAAAATAACGGTGATGCTGTAATCTTTTAAGATTGCAAATTTTAAAGTAAAAACACGTCTTAAGTTTAAAAAATAATTGCAATAATAGAGCATTTAGTTACTTAAAAAAATACGTTGTATGCAATATAGACAAAACAGTTTGTTACATAAAAAATCTATGACAGCAAAATTAGAACTGATATTTGATAAAAAAAAGTTAAACACACACAGTATACTTATATAAGAAGGTTTATTTATACTCAAAACACGATAAAAACTTAATCAACAACAAATATAATTTATTAAAACAAATTTGCTTTGATTTTTAAGTTTTTTTTTTCCTGATGTAATGATTGATAAGAAAAAGCCAATTTATGGTGTGATTTCGTATGCTTGGTTACATATTAAAAGTCACTCTTGAAACCCTCTCAAACTTTATTGTTTACATTCAACAAAATTGTTTGTTATCAAACCTCAATTTTCGAGCGACAGTTCAAATACTTCCAAATGAGAAAGTCTTGAAGTGTCATTGTGAAAAAATCACGTATTATGTTTTAAAAAGTGTAAAAATTAAAAGTAATTAATGTCGTCAAAAACAGCTAATTGTTTTATTAAACATGTTGATTTAAATTTGCGGTCAATTTAGTTAATTATTAATTTTTACAAATAAAATATTTACATTTTTATTTATATGTTGACTCACGTTAACAAGATTTTTGAATTTTTAAAGACAAAACGTTTTAATTGATAGATTGTGGTTAATTATTATACAAGTTCTATTATTTTATGATAACTAACAAAAAATTAACAACTGTTAAACATTAAAATTTTTTATCTGTTAAAGATTGCTGAAACTGAACTAAAATTTTAAAAGAATTTAAATTATGCTATCACGGTAGAATAGCACATTTTAGACTTTATAGACTTTTATAATTTTTTGAATACTTTTATAATTTTGTACTTTATAAACGTAATAAAATTTACACGTAAGTTCAGCAAAGTGCAGTGACTCACATAAGAAAGTTATAAATATTTCCTTTTCATTTAGTAATTTAAATCCATTTATTATAAAGGTTTTTTAAGATATAAAAATGAAT
>NW_028140190.1:0-33000 GCF_965202585.1 Thalia democratica | reverse complement strand
TTAGTAAAAATTTATCTATTTTACAACAGAAGTAAACAAAAAATTGATAAAACATGTATGTGAAAATAGAAAAATTCTGGAAATAACATAAAAAATTTTTAAATAAGTAAACTAATTCAACAACTGTTTAGTATAAATTATGTTCTGGTAAACTATTAATGTAAATTTAGTTTGTTGCTAATTGTAATCTAACTAATACAATTAAAATAAAGGCTGTTTTTATTGATAATTTTACAAAGAGTTTAGAACATTTAAAAAATAAAAACTAAGCAAGAATGCTGTAGTCTTAAATTGGTTAAAAAGGCTGACAGTTAACAGTTAATGATACTGTTTAATAGTCGTTTAGTGTTTTAATCTGATAAAGGTATCAACTCATAATACTATGAAACTTTACAATATAAGACTAGTTAGTCTTATATGCTCAGCTAAAGATTTTGTATGAAAAGTCTTTTTTTATTGAAAATAAGACAAATATTTAGTAATAAAAATATGTCTTTGTGTATAACTATTGAACTAATTTAAAAATTAACTAGTTGAAGTTTGAACAAAAAAAATCTGTGCTAAAAATTCCAGTGATTGTTACATTTAAATCAGTTTACATTTGTCCACAATAAACATTTAAACATTTTATTTCATGACAACTTAAAGACTAAACTAAATATTGAAATTCTCCGTTTTAAATTACAACCGTATATAGAAAAACTAAAACTACTGAAACTTATGTTTTTAAAACATGAACAAAAAAGTTTTTTCGTATTTTATATTTAGACTAAACTTTTTTAAATGTTACATTTATTTGGAGTTTTTAGATCTGAAAAAAAAAGTTCTATCTTTTTTAAACTTTTACTTAACACATTTTGGAAATAGTTCAATAATTATATGCAAAGACATTTTTTCATCGCATATTTTTCACTTGTATTAAGTCATAAAATAACTATTAAAAATAAACTTTACACTAAGCATATAAAAATTTGTTAGCTTTATATTGTACAGGTTTATATTAATATTAGTCTTTACCTAACAACTAAACAACTATTAAACAGTATCATTTAGTGATACTTTTCAGCCTTTTTAACAAATTTAAGATTGAAACATACTTAATTAGTTTTTGTTGAAAACTGTCTTTAGCTCTTTGACAAAAATATTAGTAAAAATACATTTATCCAATTTGCATTCGTTTGATTACAACTAGCAATATAGTAATTTCTATTGTATAAGTATCTGGCAAATAAAATTGTTTAGTTAAAAAATGTTTAGCTTATTTCTTAATGTTGGTAGTCACAGATGATAAAAAATTAGCTGCACCTAGTAGTTTTAGATAATCAGTTATAAAAATTTAAAGTTTAAAAGTGCAGTGTATACCATGTAAAGGTTATGCGATCATTGTTTTTGATAGCTAACATACAGTAGTGTATTCAACTTAGGTTGTTTTATAACAATTGTATTTTACAAGATTAATGAAAACAGCGTAGAACTCTACAAAAAAACCTTAAGAAATGATTAAAAACAAGTTAATTTAATTTTTAAGAGGCCTGATATAGTATAGTAAAACTTTTTTTCACCAAAATTGAACACTTTTAAAGTTGTTTGTTTAAGATCTTGTTCATACTATTTTCCATGGTAAAAATACTTGTAGCGCCAGCAATCCACACATGAAAATTTTAAGTTTAGTTTCGAAAAACAACTTGTATAATAAATTACAATAACATTACAGATTGTAGTTTAGCATCGAACTAGAAAGCAACCGATGGAAGGCGATTCAGTGGAGACGAGCGGCAGTCCGGCAACAAATGTCTGCCAACAGTATTTAGACGAACACTTAACCGAGCAGTTGGAGTCCTCGTTCGAAGGTTCGCGCATCCAAGTCTTCCATCAAAGGGGGAGGCCTTTCACCGTGGTCAACTTGGAAGCGAGGGAACACTCGAGAAAAACAGACAAGTCGGACAAGATCGGTTACGACGGCGTTTACATCTCAATCGACGAAAGCGAAACTGAACATGCCAGTGAATTTATCTTCACTGGTAGGCTGAGCAGGAACGGAGACATGAGGTTCGGAGCGGATGCTTTTGGGTGGGGAAGCTTCGATGAAATGGTGAAAACGATTATGAATTTGAACAGACTGTCTTACGCTGCTGTGATGGATAGTTTTTAATTGATGTGATCGTTTTGAACTGTATGTTTAACTTGTGTCAGTTCTTTGTTTAGAAGTGTTAAACTAGACTTAAAATTATCTTTAATACGCTTTGTTACACTTTGAACCGATCTACTGTCTTGTGTTTATTTTTATAAGTTATACCGTATAAGTTGACAATAAATGTTTGCAAAATATAAAATAATATTTTGTCTTCACTGGTATTAATTTTAAAGTTTTGATAAATTTCAACTTAAAAAGCAAACATTTTGTTTTGCTGATTTAAATTATTATCCGGCATTTTCTAAGAATTTAGTTTAAAGTACAAAATTACAATAACTTGTTAAAAATTAAGCAATTATCATATACAATTAATTCAAATACTGGGTTTCAACAAAAATTTTAATCATTATTGAAACATTCTAAATGTATAACAGTCTTTAATTTTTAAATTCGTATAATCTATATCTGTATTAGGCAGTTGGAAATACAAAATAATGGAAAGGTTCTTTTTTTTTTTAATAATATATTTTATTCAGTAAAACTTGACAAAGGTTTTTTAAATTTACAAAATTATACGTAGTTTACACAATTTTAAACATAACATTGCTTAAATTATCGTAAATATACGTGAAAATTCTTATAAACTTGTTTAGTGTCGAAAACAATTGAATTTATTAAAAATAATTTTATAATTTAGATAAATTAAGCAACGTGTTCCGATAATTTCAACAGACTTTATAAAATTTGTACAAATTTTCTATTTTACAACATAAGTATACTAAAAATTGATAAAATTTGTATGTGAAAATACAAAAATTCTGAAAATAACATAAAATTTTATTAATTATTAATTAACTTAACAACTGTTTAGTATAAATTAAGTTCTGGTAACTATTAATGTACATTTAATTTACTTTTAATGAGCAACTAGAAATTATTGTAAGCGGTATAACTATTTTTTTTTTAATTAAACTTTTTATTCAATATGGTAATTAACTAATTCGCGCTTAAAATGAAAAAAATAAAATGAAACATTCTCAAGTCAAATATTTTTTTTTAAGTAGGTTTTGCCTCAGTTTTTATCAAATTAAAAACAATTTACTTATTAAGTTAGAGTATAAATAGACTACTTTTGAATAGAAAGAGCAAACTTTTTATGTGCTTTAGTTTTTTAATTGGTGTGATAATTAAGTTTTGAAAATATATTTCTTGTTTTACAGACAAATTTAGTTTTAAAAGAACAATTTTTTTAACAACAAAAATAGTTAGTAAGTTATACACTTTAATTAAGTTTAATTTTGAACTTTATCTTTAGACTACGTAAAACTTCTTAACTAAAAAAAATGTTTTGATTCTTTTTCTTAATTAAAGAATCAGGTTTATTAACTAAACTATATTAAACAAACATTTGTTTAGTGTATGTACTTAAAATAAACTATAAAATGAACACTATAAATCATATTCTAGATGTATATCAAGTTAACGACAACTATTCATTTACCTTAGCAAATTATTAGTGCTTTAGTGGTTTTATTTACCAAAATCTTAATCAAAATTTTCGTATTTTTTGTTATTGTTGTTATAGACATTTTTAACAACGTCATTATAAGATAAAACTACAAAGTATTTTAAAGCTTGTAATCAAAAACTGCGATGTAAAATTAAGATAAATTAAGCAAAAAAAAAATATTCAGGTTAAAAAGCAGCTAAATTTTTATTTAGATTTTCAACTAGCAGTGATTTAGACATTGAGATTTAAGGAAAATTTTCCATTACAACACATTATTTAACAAAAATCATAATTAGTAGTATAAGTCGATTTTACAAAAGAAAACAGTTGAGGAAATGTTTATACACATAAAAAAATTATTTTATCAGCATTTATAAATAGAAACAATCACAAAGCAGTTAAGTAAATTATTACTGCAACAAATAATTCTTGTTTATTAAGAGCGAGCTTAATGTATTGAAAAAGGCATTTTAAGTTTTTTGTTACATATTTTACAGATAAATTAATTTACTTATTACGTATGAGTAACTGTGGTTACAATAAAATTTATTTTCTCAATAACTAACTTTTTTATATAAAAGATCCTTTTTTAACTAAGTTAAAACGAATTTTATCAAGTATGGGTCTTAAGCAGATTTTTTTGGATTTAAAAAATAAAATTATTATAGAACTAAAAGTAATCAAATAAACAGTTTTTAAACACAAATTTTAATGTCAGTATCTTTTAAGTATAAAAATAAATTCAAAATCTAAAACAACATTTGTTACTTTGTTTTTAAATTTTACAAATACTTGATCACATTTATAGCATACTTATGAACCGTTTGAGAACATTTGATTCTAAGCAATATGTACAAAACACTTATAAAAATTTGTACTAAACTTGCAAACGGTTTTAAAAATTTGTAAAAATAAATTTTTAACAACAAACAGTTTTCGTAGAAAAGCACCTCTCTGAATTTTAATAAAATAAACTAGCAGTTAAATTGATTTTTTCAGTTTCCAAACACTTAGCTAGGTCTTTTATGCTTCGATTTTACAGCTTTGAATGGCTAAAATAAAACAAGTTGTACAAAACACATAGTTAAATGTACACGTTTTTTTTAAATATTTTCTAAATAGGTCAAAAATTCAAACACAAAACACTTTCAGCAGAACGCACGAGTATAGAGCTTTTTAAGAAACGAAAAAATATATTGATCTTAATTTATTTTGAATTCCGAATTTTGTTTTTGCATTCTGTAAAGTGAATCATCGTGTGTTTTTGTGTGTGATAAAAAATAAACTGAATTCGTGTGCAAAGAGACATCCAGGCACGTTTTTATTTTGTGTGTTTTACAAAAACTGTTTTAGCTACAAAATACTTTAAACGTTTGTTTGATTCCATGAAAAAAATTAGGGATTTTTATTTTCAATGAAAGTTCCAGTCTTTCTATATAAGTACGAGTATTTTTATTGATTACTAAAGGTAAAATTTTGTTGTATAAAGTTTTAAACTTTACCATTGAAAATTAAGGTTTTTGCAAAAGTTCCACTTTACGTTTCAACACGAAATTCAAACTCAATCGACATTTGGAGCGGTAGCAAAAAAATTAAAATCAATATGATTCTCCGAAAATTTCCACCACAAATCGCTTCTCCTAGACCCGTTGAGTTCGGACTCTCCGAAAAACTTGTTCACGTTTAAGGAAAACTAACAAGTTTTAGTATTTTTATTCGTATGCCAACTCTGCTGAGGTTCCGTGAACTTTTAGCCAAAAAGTCTTTGTCAGTTTGTCCCGAAAACTTCCAAACTTTCACACACACGAAATTACCATTATTTTCATTCAGTAGCACCACAAGAAGTACGCAGCAGTTAAGAACACCACTAGTTCAATTAACCGACTGCTGCCGGATAAACGGGTTGACAAACTCCTTGTTTTGTTGTGGCCAATCAGGTCGATCATTTCCCAATCGAAACTGTTCTTGTTGTGAAACCCTGAAAAAAATGGTTGATAGATTTGAAAAATTAAACTTTACCTTATTAAACGGTCTTGTATGTTTTTGTAAATGTGTACCAACAAATGAATTTTGTTAACAATGATTTTTTTTAAACTTTTAAAGAAAATTAAAAAGCATCAGTCAGAAGAAATTTTTTTCTTATATGTATCTAAATGACATTATACATACCTATACAACAAACTATAATAAACAGTATTGATATTTTTACCGATTTAAACTTACTAGCAGTCAGAAGTTTAAATACTGAGTATGAATTATGTGGTGTGCAACAAAACTTTAAATTAGCTCTCAGATATTTTTTAAATGCTATTTTGTAAGCATTTTTTTAATTTTTAGGCACTTAACTACTATTTTACTTAAATTATAAATAGCAATCAAAAGTCTACATGCAGAAGTTATACTTTCAAATGTAGTTGCGTAAGCTTGAAACAAGTTACGACTAGTACTATTTATAATAAAAACTTGTTCACATTTTGATAAAATAAAATTTCATTTATATCTTTTTTATTTTGTTGCTGTAGAAAGCTACTTGTAACTTAAAAATTAATTTAAAAAGTGTCAAACGTAGAAGTTGGCAAAAATATTTTTATTCTTTTATTTACCCATACTAATTACTCGTACATAAACAAATGTCCATAGTACAGTAATAGCAAAATAACTAAATACAAAATTTAATGCTGAGGAATTTTGTTTTAATTTTCATTCATGTATCTTTGTAACTTTAATTATTTATTGCTAATTATACTTTTTAATCTACATTACTTGTGCATGCTAAAACAAGTTTGAAGCAAAAAGTTAAATTTTACACCTAGCCAACCACGTGCGTACGAAAATATTCAGCTAAATTATCACCCTAAATTTGTTTTTGTTTAAACACTAGCATGGTTGCCACTGATCAAGCTGAGAAAAATTTCCTGACTTTTCCTGACTTTTTCATGACTTTTTACCAAAACTTTCCTGACTTTTCTAAATCAAACTCTTAATTTAAACTTATTCTAAAATACATAATCTAACACTTGAAACTATATAAAGCTTTCAATATTATTTTAATACAGGTTAAAAAAACAGTTTTTTAGCTGAATTCAATCATCAAACTTCCATTACATCACTTGAACCATCTGTGTATAACTGATGTATTTGCAATAAACAGCTCTTCAGCAGAACACTTATATTATTACCTTATAAACACAGCTTGTTCATTATTATTCCAGCAAGATGTTTTCGAAATGTGGTCCAAGTCAAAATTTATCATGCATGATAATTTTGTTTGGGCCATCTGACATGACTGTGCTATTGCACTGTCAGGAAACATTTTTTTGTTCAGCTCTGCCAGTTTATTACACGAACTAGCTGAGTAATTGTGCTTGACAGTGTGCAATGTTCATAACATTTCAGTGGTTGTGGTTTGTGACTTACTTACCAAACCTAGCCAATATTTATTTCGGCCATCATCAACAATGTTGAGATGTTTTATGCCATCGATAATAAACAATGAACTTTACCGCAAGATCAACAACAACAGCATCCGTTGACAATGTCTGAGACGTTGACAAGCTGACAATGTCTGAGACGTTGAGCTGTGAATGATATAGCTGTGTCAATTTTTTCAACTTTACCCACAAACGTTCGCTTCAGTACTTAGTACTTAAGCCCGCTTGTTTAAGATCACAATAGCGGTTTCTCGCGACTATTCCTGCCTGATGAGTCCTAATAAGGACGAAACCGGTCGTAGGATTGTCTCGGATGCTGTTGTTGTTGATCTTGCGGTAAAGTTCATTGTTTATTACCAAACCTAGTGATGGGCTTATACCCCTGCTCTCACAACTTACTACTCTGCCGCTGCTCTCACCACTTACCCAACTGGAGCCCAACTTGATCCAGCATTATAGAAAAATTCTGGCCCTTTATTTCTATGTCCAGCTCCATTCATATGTACAGTGAGTGCTTTTCTTCCCATATTTGACAGTGACAGAGTACATGAACACCACTTGCATTTAAACTTTTGTGTATATATTACAGTTTTACTAAGGAAGTGTCCTTGCTACAGATAATCAATACTAAAAAGTTTACAAAACCTGCTTGTTCAAGTAGGGTACTTGTTCAATATGTTAATAGAAAAATTTTGCAGTTTTATAAAGGATATTTTACTAATTTATACTAGATGAAGGCATTGGAAGTTGAATAATGTTGTAAATTTCTAGGAAAATTTTGGAATTTTTTTCTGACTTTAAAGGATTTTTAATTAATTTTTACCATTTGAAATTTTGGAAAACCAGGAGTTTTGTAAATTTAAACTGACAAAGTCTGACTTTTTTTTTTAATTTTATCGAATTTCCTGACTTTTTTTCAAAACCCCCCATTTTTTCCTGACTTTTTTAATTTTTTAAAATTTTTCCTGACTTTTCCTGATTTCCTGACTTTTCCTGACCGAGTGGCAACCCTGTTTATTTCAATTGTCATTTTCTACTTTTTTTTCTTATGGACAAACTTGTAATATTTCACTGTTTTTTTTGAACAAAATTATGAGGACGAAAAAATTTACTTTTTATGGTATACCCTGTTTAAATTTAAACATAACAAAATAATGTCTATCAAATATTCAAGTTTAAACAAATTCAAATGAAACAATTAAAACAAAATTAATTCAAAAAAAATTGACTTTTTTCTGTCACTTAAAAAACTGTTTGAACTTTTTTTTCTAATTTTGGAACAAAAATATTGAATATACAATTAATCATCAAGTTTAAAATAATTGAACCAGTTAATTTTAATACAGTTACAGACTTAACTAAATAAAAATTATTTTTTGAACAGAAAATATATACACAAGTTTAAAGAAAATAGAACATTAATAATATGCTAATTTATCAACTTGTAAATTTAAGTGAATCATTAAAGCAATATACGCAAAGTAAAGTCGTTAGAAATAAAAACGTACACATATTAATTTGTCTGAAAGGTAAATTGTTACAAATTGATTATAATTTTTCAAAACTCTAAAAAAGATCAACCATAAATCCACATTAAACCCAGGTCTGAATAAACTGGTATATAAGACAAATTAATCTTATTTTTACTTACATTTTAATCTTTATTTAACAATTTTAAGATGTTTGCAACATTTTTATTTGATAATTTTTTGTTTAAGTTATTAGATAACTATTTTTCAAGTTTATATTTAAATGCAATAACACCAAAATTTTACAGAACCATTTGAAAATTTAACTTTACATATTCAAAATAATAGTTATCATAATCAAGTTTATCTTAAAGCTTGTAAATCGTAGCTAAAATTTTTGACTCTCCTTACAACATAGTCAAAAAAAAAAGAATTGGGATTTAAAGTATAATACTTTTTAAAAGTTTGTAGTGCATAACAGAGATGAACTGACCAATTTTTTATACGGATCAATTTCAGTTTAGACTTAGAATAATATTTTCAAAGTTTTTGTCAAGCTAAACACTTTTTAAATCAAAATGCATGAATGTATACAAAATTTATCAAAAATACAAACAATTAATTTGATTAAAAAAGTCTAATTTATAGGTTTTACAAACTTGTTCAAATTTTCGTTTAAACTTCATAAGACTTATTTAACAAACTAATGAGTTTTTTATCAACAATTTTTTTCAAACTTAAATAAACAACAAACATTTATGGTCATATGCAACACTTGAACACACAGCTATGCAAACTTTAAAGATGTTTAAGTTTATTTTCAACTTTTACCACAAGCTTAATGCCTACTAATATTATCTTCTACATTACTTTTTTTTGAGTTTTATTTGAGTTCATTGAAAAAACTTTAAAACAAAAAAAAATCAGCATCACATAAATTACCTGTTGAAATTTCAAACCTCTAGAAAGTTAAAGTACAGGTTTTTTTTAATTCTAAAAAACCACAAAAATTTTATAATACTAATTGTCATACAAATCACTTTAACACTTTACATGCACCTGCTTAAGCACCAAACTTGGAGAAAGTTAGCTTACAGGCTGGTAAACTTTTCTAAAAAGTGTTTTTTAAATTTTAACGAAGTGCAAACGATACTACTATATAACCCTTTGGAACAAGAATATTGAATATACAATTAATCATCAAGTTTAAAATAATTGAACCAGTTAATTTTAATACAGTTACAGACTTAATTAAATAAAAATTATTTTTCGAACAGAAAATATATACACAAGTTGAAAGAAAATAGAACAATAATAATATGCTAATTTATCAACTTGTAAATTTAAATGAATCATTAAAGCAATATACGCAAAGTAAAGTCGTTAGAAATAAAAACGTACACATATTAATTTGTCTGAAAGGTAAATTGTTACAAATTGATTATAATTTTTCAAAAACTCTAAAAAAGATCAACCATAAATCCACATTAAACCCAGGTCTGAATAAACAGGTAAATAAGACAAATTAATCTTATTTTTACTTACATTTTAATCTTTATTTAACAATTTTAAGATGTTTGCAACATTTTTATTTGATAATTTTTTGTTTAAGTTATTAGATAACTATTTTTCAAGTTTATATTTAAATGCAATAACACCAAAATTTTACAGAACCATTTGAAAATTTAACTTTACATATTCAAAATAATAGTTATCATAATCAAGTTTATCTTAAAGCTTGTAAATCGTAGCTAAAATTTTTGACTCTCCTTACAACATAGTCAAAAAAAAAAAAGAATTGGGATTTAAAGTATAATACTTTTTAAAAGTTTGTAGTGCATAACAGAGATGAACTGACCAATTTTTTATACGGATCAATTTCAGTTTAGACTTAGAATTTTATTTTCAAAGTTTTTGTCAAGCTAAACACTTTTTAAATCAAAATGCATGAATGTATACAAAATTTATCAAAAATACAAACAATTAATTTGATTTAAAAAGTCTATTTTATAGGTTTTACAAACTTGTTCAAATTTTCGTTTAAACTTCATAAGACTTATTTAACAAACTAATGAGTTTTTTATCAACAATTTTTTTCAAACTTTAATAAACAACAAACATTTATGGTCATATACAACACTTGAACACACAGCTATGCAAACTTTAAAGATTTTTAAGTTTATTTTCAACTTTTACCACAAGCTTAAAGCATACTAATATTACCTTCTACATTACTTCGATGTTTTTTGAGTTTTATTTGAGTTCATGGAAAAAACTTTTAAACAAAAAAAAATCAGCATCACATAAATTACCTGTTGAAATTTCAAACCTCTAGAAAGTTAAAGTACAGGTTTTTTTTAATTCTAAAAAACCACAAAAATTTTATAATACTAATTGTCATACAAATCACTTTAACACTTTACATGCACCTGTTTAAGCACCAAACTTGGAGAAAGTTAGCTTACAGGCTGGTAAACTTTTCTAAAAAGTGTTTTTTAAATTTTAACGAAGTGCAAACGATACTACTAATTTTCACACACACGTAACACTTCAACACACAAACCCGTTGAAACTTCAAACTCGAACACTGGAAGATTCGTGATTGGAACGGGTTTTTTGCACTGAAAGACTCATCTTTTCTCCCCAACTCACGAGCACAACACACACATATTGATTTTAACGAGCGGTATTAAAACGTTTGCAACAAAAAAAGTACGCACACAGCGCGCGCTAACTCTGATGTTTGCCTTAAAATTCGTTTGCAAGCGTGTGGAGTTTTCGGTTTGAAGTGGATTTTTTGGTAAAATTTACAGAAAACTCGGTGTTGAGTGCGGGACACCTTTTCGCAGTGAATTTAGGCCCTGATGGTCTGTATGTTAACAAGTATGTTCTTTTATCACAAGCTTTTTGCGTTTTAATACATAAACAGGTGTTTTCTAAAGCCACTGAAATAATAATTAGTTTTAAGTTTTACACGATTTTTGAATTCTGTGTTTAAAATGAGATATGACTGTCATAATGTAATATTTATGTATTTCTATAAACTAGCATACTTATGATCATTGTGTAATAATTGCTATTATTAAAGCTTTAAAGCTTTTATTAACATTTTACATAAAACTTGTAGTATAATTTGTTGATTGAAACTTAATAGTTTTAATTTATTTAAAACACTACACAGTATACTTCACAAACTATACGTCTCAAATAAAAAACAAGTACAGTAGACTACCGCTTAAGTACGCTAATTGAACCCGACCAAAAAGTGCGTACTTAGCACGGGTAGTGCGTACTTTTTGACGACATAGTATAATATGAAATTTAGTTGTTTGTTTTCTTTCTTACAACTAGCCACCAAATAATTAAGCCAAATAAACAAGTCTTTTTATGTTAAATAACATTTAATACATAATTCTAATCTGCAAATTTTTTTAATAGATTTTAAAATGATTTATTTTTTCTATAAAAAGTTTCTACATAATTAAAACATACATTTAGTATAGAAAGTCAATATCATTCAATGATATAAAAAAGAATATTAAGCCATATTTTCTATATTTTTTGTGGTTAACTAGTTTTATATTATGTCACATTAAAATTACATATGTCTCCCGTGATATTATGAGTTTAATAGGATTTTCAATGCTGAAATGAAAATGGGTTCTCGCAAAAAATCTGTGAAAGCAATTATTCAGGTTATTTGTGTATTTAAATTTGATATAAATATATTAAAACTTATAAAAAAATATAAAAAATTTAGAATTTTTTTTTTCTTTCTGGATAAGTGCGTACTTAAGGCGGGGTGCGTACCAAAAAAAGTGCGTACTTAAGCGGTAGTCTACTGTACTGTTTGCACTTGTTTTACAAAAATTTAAATGCAAACTTGTTATAAAGTTTATCATTATCATTTTAAATTCAAGCTAGTTTTTGTTACTCACAAAAGGATTATTGAAAACAAACTTACTGCCGAAAATATAACTCTATAAGTAGCTTCTGAGGAAGACGAAGTATCTAATAAATTAGCATAGAGCTTTTTTGTTACGTAACAACATATTACGATTTAGTTTAAGAAAAAGTAAACTAGTTCAAGGAACTCTCAACTCTTTATAGTTGTTTAACCGGTTTCAATTTAATAAATTTCGATTAATGACTGCTGCGTGTAATAACAAATTCGTCTTAAGTTACAAAACATCTAGTTCTTGCTAAGATGATTCAGCAGACTAAACAGAACAAAACATTTTGAAAGTTATACAATTTAATTATTATTTTAAAGACAGGTTTACTTTGTGTGTGTGATTAGAACATTAATTTTTAGAAACAGTAAAATAATACACAGTTTCAAGTTTTTCATGGTCTTTAGCATTTCAAAATTCAAACAAGATCTATTTCTTTAATGTTGATAAATAAAGTTATTTTTGATTTTATTTTTAACAGCTTATTTTGTAGCAAAATTTCTATTTCGATTGAAAGACTTAAGGACATAACTTAATAAAATTTCCTTTACAAAGTTTGTTACTCACATTAAGACTTATACGGTTAGAAATTCACAAAAAATTTATAAATTCTAATCAAAGATTGCAAATTTGTAGAATGTTAACTACTCTTTTAATATTTGACAGAGTCAGATTTTTTTCTCACCGAAGCCGGTCACAAATTGAACAGTTACTTGGAATCTTTACTGTTATTTAAATTGATCAACATCTTTTGCTCAATCTCATATAATTATTATCAAAGGCTGTAAAATCAATATAAACTCCTAAACGAAATTAGGAACATGTAACTGAATAATAATAAGAGTGTTATGTATTATAACTCATTGTATAAGCTGAAATCAAAAGCACTCTGGTCTCTTTTTTTTTTTTATTAATTCCAATAACAAGTAATAACCTCATCAACAAACACTGTTTTAAATTACTGTACAAAACTAAATGCAATTTTTTTTCAAAAAATTTATAAACTCATCTTTAGTTATAAAACAACTAGTTCTTGCTAAAACAAGCCCGCAAAGTAAATTTAAATAAAAAAATCAAGTTGTTATATAACAAGTTGTTATATTATTAATATAATAATTTAATGTCATTTTTGCTTACACGTACAACATAAACAATCATTTGCAATGACCATCAAAACAATAGCTAGTTTTTTATACAAACCGTCTTTAGTATTTAAAGTTTTAAATGAGATTTTTTTTGTCACCAAAAAATCTATATTTTAATCTTGTCGTAAAATACTTCATTGTTTTTTTTTTTTTTACATAAAAAACTTTGGGCTTTTAAGTAAATAACCTTTATTCATAAAAACAAGCATTATTATTGTAACTGTAAAAATATCTACAACATTTAAATTTACCATATTTTTGTTGTAGTTAATAAACATTACTAAACTAGTTAAACATAACAGTTTTTTGAAGCTTAATGTAAATTTTTGAATTAAAACTTAAACACTACATACTATAGAGACTATTCAATTAAAAAACTCACAATGAAATTTGTCTGGTCAGGACTCGATAGTTTCGGATTAAGGTTTAAATTTAAAATAAGTTTTATGTTAAATAAGGAGTTTTTGACAGAAAAAAGTAGCGTAAGCTGAATTTCATCATACAAGTTGAAAATAAAAAATAAAAACAGCTCTGTTTAATGAAAATATTCTTATATTTCAAATGATAACTAGTAAGCTAGTATTATTAAATAGTTATTATATACAGTTATATATAGTTATTATATAAAATAAATGCAAGCTTTTTTATTATCAGATTATTCATAAAAAAATTAAACCATAACCAACAACTTTTTTACTACTACAAATAAAAAAAGTAATAATAACCTATTACTACAAACACGTTATTGTTATAAATTGTTAGTAGTTTCTATGTATCAATAAAATATTCTCCAATAAATGAAAACTAATTTTCGTTATATAACAACCTATTACTTATTCAATAAAATAGTTTATAGAAGTTTCAATTACATAAACTAAACCAAAACCATATATTGAAATTTCTAAGAATAACTCCTTATTAATAAATACGATCATTATCATAAATTTTAGTTACAAAACAACTAATTCTTAGTACAATGAGTCAGCAAAGTAAAAGAAAATGTATGAGAAATTATTGATCATTTACAAAAGTTCAATTTATTTATATGCTAATTACTCATATGATACCCCTTGGTCAGTATATTTTGGTTTTGTCATTCATGTTTTCAAACAATGAAGTTATCTTTTAACAAACTATAAAGGAAATAATAACAATTGTTAATAGTTTAAACTAGTGCTTAAAAAAATTATATTCCTGTCTAAGTTGCTATAAACGGACTATGACTACTTCAGGGTTGCCACTCGTTTTTTCAAAAATATTTCCAAGTTTTCCAAATTTCTTCCACGTTTTTTAAAGTTCTTATTTTTGGGTCTATTTGTAGTTTAGAGTTAAGCTAAAGGTAAGAAACTGTGTTAAATAGTATAATAACATAAAAAAGATACTGTAAAGCTATTTTAAATATGTATTTTAATAAAAAAAAATTTAGATGATGACAAAACTTTTTTATTTATATGATAGATTTTTTGAGTCAAATCGAAATTTTACTACTAAATGTGAAAATTCCAGGTTTTTTTTCAAAATTTCTCAAATTCCAATTTTTTTTTGCCTAAATTGTCAAATTCCAGGTTTTTTCCAAATAAAGTGGCAACCCTGCTACTTTATCTGATAAATAAATTATTAATGATAAATAAATTATCCTAAAAATATTAATAAAACATGTGTAAAAAAGTTAAACCACCGACTCTTACAATAAGTTGATTAATTGGAAGATTTATAATATTCTTAAACTATTTGTTTCTGAATTATGTAAATATATAACAAACAATGAACTTCACCGCACGACCAACAACAACAGCATCCGAGACAACCTACGACCGGTTTCGTCCTCATTAGGACTCATCAGGTAGGCATGGTCGCGAAAAACCGCTGTTGTGATCTTAACCAAGCGGGATTAAGTGCATATGCACTTAAGCGACCGTTTGTGGGTAAAGTACAAAAAAATTGAAAAATTATTCAAATAATTGCTTTGAATGAGCCCAACGTCATTTTAAAATATGATAAGGCTATTTTAAGTAATATATTTATTACTTAATAATACTATAAGTGTATACTTTTTAAGATCACAGTTTGATTATAACTTCTTTTTTTTTGTGATGAACATAAAAAAAAGTTATGGAACAATATTTTTTTATTTGTTAGTTTTTACACAAAATATATTAAATGTACATTTCAAAATTGAGTTTATGAGTTTCAAAAACGACATCCTAACATCAATAACTTATATATTTTAATTTTGCACTAAGTTTATTGATTTTGTTGGAAAAAAAATATATATAACCAAATCTTGTTAAAAATTTGTTCTTTATATAAAAATAATTATTTGTAGCTAAATAATTGAGTGAAACATTTTATTTTTTTAACTTTAGTTATAATTCAACTGTTTCAATACTTTTTTGAGTTATATGTTTTGAAATTAATACACATGTTACGGTATATTTAAAAAAAAATAAGTACAACAAGAATAAATTCGCTAATAAAAATTAACTAACAATCCAATAAATGTTTACCTATCGATAAATAACTCAATACAAACAACAAATCAGAACAAACTTTAATAAATAAAAACATAAATCTATTTACACCAAACAAAACAGACTAAAACTTTCTTACCTCGCTTCAAAGAACACGGCCTAAATAGAAGTCAGAACATTTTTGAACTTATCGATTATTAATAAAGTTAAACGAGTTAAACGTGGGGTGCCAATTTTATTTATATCTATCAAAAGCTCACGCACTGCCCTCAAATTAATAGTCATATTTTTGCGTTAAAAACAGCAAATGATTACAAATTACAAGGATCACAATGAAAATTCAAAAATTTAGTTTTTCTAGGCAATAATACTTATAAAAACTATTACTTTCATCTTTTAGGTGTGTTAACATGTTAAAAGTTTCATTATGCGTTTATTTTTTATTTTAATTTTTATGCATACAAGACAAGCTCTTTTTAACCTTAAAACGTTAAGCATGCAAAAATTGAAATGGGTTTAAGTTGTATTACTTTTATCAAATAAAATGTACAGTCAGTACACAAATATTCGTGGAACTTAAAACAAACATAATCATCAGAAAATTTAAAGCACGAACCTTTAAGTTGTTGATGCGTGCACTTTAACTTACACTGCCAGTTAAAAACAGTTTTTTATTAAAATATTACTTTTAACATTACAGCATGAATAAAGTTTAGAATGTGAATTTTCTTATGAAATCCTAAAGAACTTAATCACATCAAGTTTACTGTTGTTAAGTTTGATAAGTTTAAGCAGCTTTGACAAGGTAAACAAAAGTAGTTTAAAAGTTAGCAATTAAAGCTACAACCGTGTCATTTTACGGTTTGTTTGAATTCGCTCAGTGTTTAAAAAATTCTAGCTAATCAAAAGTACATCGCAACCATGTATTGCATTTGATTTAACAAGAACATTATATGAGTTACAGTATTTATTTGATCAAAAAACAAATAAAATGGTGTGTCTTATACTTCTTTGCTCACTTGCTAATTTACAAACATTCTGTTTTTGTTATAAAAAAATCATCATGCAAGCCAAATATGGAAAGCTGCCTTGAGCTAGAGCACAAAAATGAATTTTAAATAACTAGTGCACACATCTGATACGACAATTAAAAAAGAGATCATCGCAATCACTTAGTTTAAGTAAGGATTAAAAACAATTATTGAAAAGTAAACTTAAATTTTTCAATATAATTTTATTACCCTTATTTAGAACAGTGCTGTCCAAAACTAACTTGTGTTAATTTGGCACACAAAAATTTAACAAACAAGACAAAAAATATAAATGTAGCACTGAAAAAAAATTAATCAACTTGTAAAATAGGTCTAATGACAGTGTTAAAAGACTACAAAATTTTGTGATAATAAATCTTCACGCAAATTCTATTTTAATTCGTGATGAGCTCTTTCTTATTTTAAATATTCTGCATTGAACTTGAGAAAAAGTACCCAAGTTTGCGCGAACAACCACCAATCTTTTCAACTGGAATGAAATTCCATGATAAATTAAACTCAAATGTTTTTCAACAGAATGGGACACGTTAAAAATCACGTTTGAACACCGTTTGACAACATGAAATCAATCAATAACAATTTGGGAAAATGCGCAGGCAAAGCTTTGAAAGTAATAACACCAAAAAATTGTGTTAAAAAATATTGCGAGTTGTATGTTGAAAATATTTTGAACAGGAATCCAATTAATTCCAAATGCTCTTGTTTCAAAACTTCAAAGTAATATTAAAAATAATACATTTGCACATTATTACAAGGGCATGAACTTTTCACTTTTGGACAATCGGGTTTTCAAACTAGTTTGTGTGTAAAATTCTTAGCAAATGTTAGTACCAATACGAAAGTTTCCAAAAACCATTTACAAGTAAAACACCATATAAAATTAACCTTCCCTGATTAAAAAAAAATCATCATTGCAACAAATTTACACAAAAAAAATACTGTTTCGTACATGAAAATAACCGAGTGAGATCTTTAATTGCACGTACGTGCCCGACAGTTTAAAGTCAAAAAATATCAAGCAAACTCCACACAAGTTCCAACAAAACAAACACAACTCTACACTTGATACACATACTTCACAGCACTCAGACGCGCTCTCAGGTGAACTGCTTCAACAACACAAACGTTCGAAGTCCCAACTGGTTTTAATGTTAGCATGCAGAGTGAAATGTACCTGGAACTTTTCACCGAGTGTCATATGCTGTTAAAACTGCTTCTGTTTTTATTTTTGCGATTACGCAATGCGAACTACTTGTTGCAACCTACAAAACATCAAACGCGTTCGTCAAATTGATTTTTGACAAACGCAAACTGCCACGCATGTTCGGCTTTGAAAGCTTTCATTTTTCAACTGCATTTGCAAAACTTACATTTTGTTTTTGTATTATAAAACAACTGTTTTTTGCACAATTGATTAGGTGTTCAAGTATACTAAAATTTTGGTTCAACACACAGTTTTTAAATTAATTTTGAATACTACCAAACTGAAGCCAGTGTTATTTAGATCTTTCTTTGCTTTGTTTTAAATATTATTGATTGAAGTAAATTAGTTCGCTTTATTTAAATTTATATAACAAATTCAACTATTGTTTCAAGGTTTTATTCGCAATACAGTTGTTTAATCGATAAATGTTTGATTAGTGCTTTGAAAACAGTGGTTGTTTCAATCAGTCGTTTAGGATATTATAAGAGACGGAAGTCAACAGTTGTTTCAACAAGAGTTTATTTATTACTAAAATATTTTGACTAAAAACTTTAAAAAAGGGTTCTCTTAAAAGTCAATACAACCATTTAATAATCAGCACTTTTGTAAAATTTGAGAACGGACTTCCATCGCGTTCTCAACATATTTTAGGACTTTGTTGATCACAAAAAAAAACGAGTTAAAATGATTTTTTTTTAATTTCTCATAACAATGAACTTTGTCGTTAAATTCACATCTGTAATTAAAAATCAACTTTCAAAAGCACGCTCTGCGAAGCACAATGTCCTTTTGTGATAACTGTAAAATATGAGTCATGCAGTGGCAAAGGTTGCAGATACAAATGAAATCAATATGAAACACAATAAACCGGCCTCGAACAAAATTGAGATTTTATGGTGAAACTCTGCTACATATTTAATTTTCACTCTAACCTTATCATTACATAATTAAAATAAAGTCAAACTTAACAGTTATATGTTATCTGTTTTAATTTACTATTGGGAAAAAAACTTTATGTTTTCAAACATTGTTAGTATTAATTGTTACTTTAGTTTAGACTTTGCTATATATTTAATCTACTTTTACTCTAACATTTTCTTTAAATAATTTAAACCAGGAAAAATCTATAAGCATATATAGTTAGTTATATTTTTAGTTAACTACTTATACACTATAAAAAAATCTGAATTTGTTTTTTAACATTGTTATAATTAATACTTTAGTCAGTTTAGTAACTAAGCTATACTAAATAAATAAATTACTTTTTTTTTAATTTTATTAAATAAAAAACGACATCAAGAAAAACTAATTTACTTTAAAATTATAAGCAACATAATTATTAAAAAATATGCTTTGTATATGGTAGAAACAACTAAATATATAAATTAAAACACAACTGAATAAATAAACAATTTAGTATAAATTCATTATTCTTTTTATGTTAGAACTACTACATTTAAAGTATTTGTTCAACTAAGAACAAAATCAAAAAACTCTTTGAACAGTCTGTTGCAACCGGGTCTAAACTACAATAAAAGTAAAGGAAATTTCTAAAAACAATTTCCAGATTGAAAAGTTTTCTTAAAACACAAAAAGCTCCATTTTTTGATCGCGAAATTCCAAATATAGCTGTCGTCGACTTATTAAGGCTTCCGCTGTGAATTCCGTTTAAAATTGCGTTGTGAACTGCGGTGCGAATTAGGTTTAAATGGGTAATTTTCAGTTGAAAACGGATAAAAATAGGACGGCATCTTCCCATGCAAATGTTGAACTGAACAAAATTTTCGTCGCCAATCAACTCCGAGCGTTGGTTTCCAAACGAAAACGGTTTCGTTGTTTTAAAATTTTCATTGTAAGCCGAGAACAGCACAAACGTAAACGAAAATCTTCCGTGCGCGATTCGGACAAGTAATAAATTTACTTCAGGCGAAAAACAATGTCATTTACGTGCTGCTTCATACGAATATAGCCTTGTTGCATGACAGTTTTTTTCTTTCCAAGTAGCTTAAAAGCTAGTTTTTATTTACGAGCACTATTTACAGATGAGTTTCGAAGAGATGCTTGAGCTGTATGGAAACATTACGTGGTTTTTAAAAGATGTGTATTTCTAATTACAGTGCACGCTGAAGCTTTTATTTTCTGATACTTTTTTGAGCTAGGCTGATAAATTACTTTCAGAACAGTTTTCAACAAAAGTTTATGGGGCATAGTTAAGGAAATATTCATCAAAACAAAGAAGGTTTGTTATACTTTTCAATTTGTTATGATCAGCCTTATTAATATTAAGAAAAACATAAAACTATACTTAAATTACTTATAGAACTAATTCAAAATGTCGGTTTTTAATTGTATCTTTTTTTATAGACACTAACTAAAACTTTGTACTTATATAAAATATTTTCTCGTTTATTCTTTATGATTCGTAAAATCTAGAACTGAACAAAACATTTTACTTTAAAATAATTACTTTTTAGTTTAACTAAATTGTAAACTTCTATCAAACTGTAATTTTTTAAGTTTTCTTTAGAACAATAAACTTTTAAACCTTAACAGTAGCAAAAAAAAAACGCATTAGACTGTAATAATAACAAATAAATAGATTTATGGTGTAATTTTTATAAAGTTCTGACTTAATCTTCAATTTCATTTAAAGCACTTTAAATTTTTTTTGCTTGTTTTATTCTCAAGCAATCTTAACATTTTTTTTTTTTTAATTTAAAGATGTGCAATTGATAACAATCTATCTGTGAGACAATATAATACTAGTTTTATTGTTTAATGTTTTAATTTTTTAGTAAACTTTTTTAAATTACCTAAAAAACTAATTTTTTAAAGTAAAAAAGAACTCTTAATATTTAGCTTCAAAAAAGAACACAAAACAAATTATATATATATATACACTTTTTGTTAAACATAGATTTTTATTGCTAAATTTTCAATATTTCAACAACAACAATTCACATAAGCTAATTGAGGTCACAAAATTTCGTATAACACGTCATTTCTACACTAATCTAATTTGTGCTTGTGAATTTTGGCAACATATTTAGGTGTGTTTTCGGATGTTTGGTGGGTGAATTTCTACTTGTGTTGCGCAGTTGTGTTTAAAATTTTTTAACAGCAACTGGGGTTTTTATACTTAAAAATTTGCATAGAAACCTTGAAAACGTTTTTAGGAATTTTGAAGCATCAGTTTTTATATAAAAGTGATTGAACAGGTACTTTTCATGAAGCTACTGCAATTTTTACAACGCATAAGAACTGTTTTAAGGTGAATCTGTTTTTTTCATTGAAAGACTAATACTTTATAAACAATAAGCAACTATAAAATTGTTTGTTTATTGAATTAGATAAAATGAAACCTTTTTGTTACTACTTTTGATAATACGTAAACTAATAGTCAAACCTTACTGTGAAAAATTTGGCTAATTTTCAAAACTAAGATTTTTACGTTAATAAATTTTATTTGTTTGTTTTTTAAAAAATATAACAGATTACCACAGTGTTAAACAAGACTTATTGTTATTATTGATTTATTAACTTTGGAAATTGCACAACAGAACAAAATAGAGAGCTATTCTAGTAAACTGAACTTCATATATTTATATAAAAAGTTATATTTAAAAGTCTTGTTCACTTAAATGTTGTAAAGAAAATACTATTCAAGTTTAAAAATATTTATTTGTTCAATTTTTATACTGTGACAAAAAACAAGAAAAAAGGTTTTTGTTTACTGAAAAGAAATAACTTTTCAAAGATACTTGTGTACAGAAATTAAGAAGAGCCATAAGTATTTCTAACATAAGTTTGTAGGTTGTCTTTGTTTTAAAAAGCTTCATACTTTTAAAGTTATCATTAAAGTTAGTATGCAATTAGAAACAAAAACAATTTGACCACGACAACGTTATTTTTAGTAGTAAAAAGGTATACCTAGACTTTTCCCCAACAGTTTACTCACTACATTATTTTGAATTTTATAATAAAATAACCGCTCAACTAAAAATCTTCAGATGCTGTGCTCAGTAAAATTTTTTTGTTTCAAAGTACACACTAACTTTTCTATCATATAATCATTAATTGTAAAAACACTTTATTATGACTTCACTGTCTTTATTGGAGTGTTTTGTATTTAAATTTATTTGAATGTAGAAAAATAACCGAGTAGGATAGACCACATAGCTATTTATAAAAGATTACCAGTGGTCACAATTTTATACGCATTTAAAATACTCAAAACAGTTATAAACACTCTTACTAGTTGAAATGTCCGAACTTCTACAAATTTTTACTGCTAAAAAACTTTAGCAGATGAGAGTTAGTTGGAAAAATTACTATACAAGTTTCAAAATTCTTCAAAAACATTTAAACGCGTTCAATTTTGCTTTAGTTGTACCAGAGCATTTAAAAATAATAAATTCCATGCAGTGCCAACTATTGTGCACACTATTGTGCACACGGCTGTGAGAACCACTGGTGCAACTTTTAAAAACACCTTCAGGTGTGCACTTACTGCATAGATAAAATCATAGATATAAAGTATCAATATTATACTTGAATAAATTGATCAAAGTTACTTCAACTGAACTGAACAAGAAATAAACAATTTTTTTATTACTTAAAAAAACTGTACCTGAAATAGGTCTTAATTTTTCAGTTAATTCAATCTCATGTTTACTTTCGTAGTTTGAAAACTAGTTGACATATAAAACTTTTAGTTTTCGACAAACTAAAATAAAGTTTTAGGTAAAAACAATTGCTTGTCTTTGACTTAAAACATTGACATTTTTGGCTAAAAATAGTTTTTTTTTTATTACATTTCAGTTGCAAATTCGTTTAACGTTAACTGGGTTGTGGCAAGGATCAAAATAGTTCTCAACGAAATTTACTTCATGTTTAGTTAAACACAACAAATCTTTTTCTTACCTGACTACAAATGTAATTGGTGCTCTGATTTTTTATAAAACAGTAAAAGTATCTATTTCATACAAGCAATGTAGAAAATTAAAAAGAATTGCAACATAGCTAAAAATAAATAGATACATATATAAAATTTATTACATGCAATCATTTTTGACTTTTGATACAGTTGCGTTACTAACATACTTTTAGCTTGCAGGTTTTAATTTTAATCTAAACAAATGAATTTATTTTAACGCATAGTTTTGAACGAATCAGACTCATTGAGACAAATCATTCAATATAACTTTAATAGTTATTTTCATATCACCAGCAACAAAATTTGTTGACTAAAAAGGTTTTATTAACTAAAGCAACCAGATTCGAATACAGGGGTCGGCAGGTCAAAAAAGGAACGTTTTTTATGTGCTTTAAAAAACATATTTAAGGATAATTTTTTTGAGCAAAAAAAGTTTAGGTGATAGATTATCCTTTAAAGATAACACTAAAACTTAACATTTGTTTTTTGAGAATATTAATATATTAAACTAGTTGAAAAAAATTAACGCGGCTCGTGGGCCGCAGTTTGCAGACCATGGTTCTAATATATAACAATAAAAAAATCTTGGACAAATAAAAATTATTTTAGAAGTTTAAAAACTTCCAACCATTAATAAAACACATACCACCAACATATGACAACAAACATAGTTAGAAAATTAAGCAAACAAAAATTTATTCAGCAGCTAGTGGAAAGTGTTTATTCTGAATATCATTAAAAAGATAAGAGCCTCAGTTCTTGGCCAAAGTTAAAAATAACCGACCCGTCACAAAATCACCAACAAACAGGGGGTAAACAAAAGAAAAACATATTATGTTGTGATTTTTTTTTGGATAAAATGATCATTTAAAAACGTCAACAACTAAGGTAGTGTTCAGTCTCAATTCTTGGTTTAAGCAAAAACAACCAACAAATTATAAAGTCACCAACAAAAAGGGTATTCAAGGACAATTTAGACGCCAGTTTTTTCCTAAAAAACACACAAACCCGTGCACACTTACGCTTTACTCAATTTGTTTTCAAACATATGCTGTCGATTTCATCAACAAAGCGCGAAATCACGATGATTTATCGCATATTCGTTTTTTACGTAACAGACGTGAATCACCAGACAAATTAGCATACGCGCACTGCTGGTTCGTTCGCGCGCACTTGTTGTGACTGGCAGTAGAAACACTTTATATAACATATATATATATAAAATAAGGTTATTATTCAAACTTGAACACTTTCTACTGAGCCCACTTGAATGGCTTTTAAATAATTTATTAAAAATGTACGATTTTAAAATACTCGAACATATGTTTCATAAAGACAAAAAAGATTGTCTTTAATCTTCAGCCAGTTCAAATTCAAAATAAAAAGCACTTTGGTAAACAAAGATGCAAAAGTTTACAAAAAAACAAAAACAATATGACGTAAGAATTGAACATTGTACATTACAAATATTCAGTACAAAAATCGATCTACCATCTAACTAATCAAACAACTAAAATTTACAAAAACAACAGTTAAGTGACTATAAGATACTTCAATATTTGTTGTATTTTAAGAGGAGCTTTTTCATATGTCGACAAGACGATATGAATTCACTCCTCTTATTTAAACAACCTTCCTTTTTTAACGCATACATAACGGCTGTTGATTCTTTTAAGCACATCCTACAAACAGGGTTATTACCATCTGCTATTGGCTGTGCTATGTTTATCACCTCCCAGTTAATCTAAAATCAATGTTTTTGCGCTTAAGGCCGCAAACATACTTCGAAAGCTCAGTTTTATTTTCGTATACACCACCTTTAAAGGATTTTTTATGGTTAGCATACCGAAATCTGAATTGAGTGGAGCATAAGCCGATGTAGAACTTCTTTTCAAGGTCAGAGTTAACTGTTGCCTTGTAAATAATGTTCTCTGACCGGCAATTGCCCCCTTCAAATTATATTTACAGCCACCAGCGCAATTACACTGACTTTTGATTAATTTACTTTTGTTTAAAATCCTTTGATTGTGTGATTTAATTCAGAAGACTCAACACTTAGTAAGACGGATGCGGTGGAAAGTAAAGTTCTTCAAAGAAGAAGATCAAGTGGCTGCATTTTTTTCTACCTGGATGTGAAGCTCAACTTGTATGATCTCTCCTATATGCCTTATAAAAAGCAAAACGCAAAAATTATGTATATAAATAAATGCTTTAGCCACCCAAAAAATATTATAAACATAATACCAAAAATAATTAATCAACGTTTAAATAAAAGATCAAGCAACGAAGAAAACTTTTTAAAGACAAAGCAAGATTACGAACTAATAATGAAAAAATGCGGTTACAATGATAAACTTAATTTTGAAACAACGGAGCAAAAAAACAAAACGACCAATAAAAGTAAAAGAAAGCGAAATATAATTTGGTATAATCCCCCATTCTGTACTTCAGTTAAAACAAACATCGGCAGAGAATTTATAAATCTAGTAAAAAAACATTTCAACAAAAATAACCCATTATCAAAGATATTTAACAAACATAATATGCGAATCAGTTATTCATGTATGGCGAATTTGGAGAGATTAATTAAGTCACACAATCAAAGGATTTTAAACAAAAGTAATTTAATCAAAAGTCAGTGTAATTGCGCTGGTGGCTGTAAATATAATTTGAAGGAGGGCAATTGCCGGTCAGAGAACATTATTTACAAGGCAACAGTTAACTCTGACCTTGAAAAGAAGTTCTACATCGGCTTATGCTCCACTCAATTCAGATTTCGGTATGCTAACCATAAAAAATCCTTTAAAGGTGGTGTATACGAAAATAAAACTGAGCTTTCGAAGTATGTTTGCGGCCTTAAGCGCAAAAACATTGATTTTAAATTAACTTGGGAGGTGATAAACAGAGCACAGCCAATAGCAGATGGTAACAACCCTGTTTGTAGGCTGTGCTTAAAAGAATCAACAGCCGTTATGTATGCGTTAAAAAAGGAAGGTTGTTTAAATAAGAGGAGTGAATTCATATCGTCTTGTCGACATATGAAAAAGCTCCTCTTAAAATACAACAAATTTTGAAGTATCTTACAGTCACTTAACTGTTGTTTTTGTAAATTTTAGTTGTTTGATTAGTTAGATGGTAGATCGATTTTTGTACTGAATATTTGTAATGTACAATGTTCAATTCTTACGTCATATTGTTTTTGTTTTTTTTTGTAAACTTTTGCATCTTTGTTTACCAAAGTGCTTTTTATTTTAAATTTGAACTGGCTGAAGATTAAAGACAATCTTTTTTGTCTTTATGAAACATATGTTCCAGTATTTTTAAAATCGTACATTTCAATAAATTATATACATATATATACATTCATTTATAATAATATTTATATAAAAACACTTAAATAAAAACAAATTATACAGTAATCTTCCTTTATTGTACCGACATATGTTTCTGTGTGTTAACGAATCAACACTCTTCAACTGGGTTTTTAATGGAAAGAAATACTGAAGAAATAAAAACACTTATATTTGTATTTGTTGGTACTGATGATGAATGGCATTTAACAAAACGAGAATTATAAAAGTCACTTTTGAATGCTTAAATTAGCATAGATGGACTTTGTTCTGAAAAATAAACATGTGTTATAGTCTACATGAGCGTTATGTTAAATGAAGATACAAGTTTTTGACAAAAAAACATAGAAAATACTACTGCTAAACATGTCAAAAAGGGCACTAAATTTTTCTTTTCAATAGTGGTTCTCCCACAAACTTTTAGGCTGACGTTTATACAAATATTTTCAAATAAACTTGAAATCAGCTGAAACATTTCCTATACATAGTAAGTGTGAACGTTAGACTAACTACCAAACAAATCATTCTTACTATTCACTATATTTTTTAAACAGTTTAAAACCTAGGTCATAAAGAAAGAGTGGTCCTAGTCAACAAAAACTCTTTGTCAATCACAAAAACAAGTTTACTGTCCAAACTGTAAATCTTACCAAAACGAAGACAGAAAGAGCTAAAGTGTGTTTATTTCTACGTTTGCTGCAATCAGTGCACAACCATAATCAAATGACAAACAAGCCCCACTGAGCTTTCACGTTCACATGCTAACTCGTCTAAACCATTGCTTCTCTGCAGGCATACTTCAACAGTAATTAAAAATACATTACAAATAATGATTTATTTGAAAACACATACTTTTGAAATTAATATTTTTCATTACGCTTCTTATGAGAAAAGTATAATGATTGATTGATCAAGCTTACAGTTGTAGTATTAAATCGTTTCCTACTACAGCAATCAATTATTTATACTCATTTGGGGAATTTATTTTTTCGAGGTAAAAAGTTCAGTGGGAAAAATAGTAGAATTTTATGTTTGGCTGAAGTCTAATAAAAAAGTGAAAGGTGCAAAATGTCCTTGTAAAAATAAAGTATGTAACAACACTGCATCTTGATAATTTGTTTCAAATATGCAAGTCTTGATTCCTTGCTTAAACCAACAGACAGTGTTTAGAAAAGTATAAAAAAATAACATTTTTCACGTGCCAACACGAAAAACAACTGTCAAACTTTTATTTAAAAATTACTAAACAACAATCAATGCAGTTGATCAAGTGAACAAACAAGTGTGTTACATTCCCGCACAGAAAAACAATGGTAGACCCCTCATTTTAATAAAAAAATTGTAAAATGAATTACATTAAAACAAATAACATTGTCAAACAAACATATGCATAACACTTTACATGCCAACAGCAGCAAACTGTCGCATGACAATTCAGAGGAGTGTAAATGAACAACTTGACGCGGGTAAACAGTAACAGTTTCGTGTGTATCAAAATCTTTACTAACCGACACAGAAGAACGCAGGCGCCCACCCCTCGGTTGAATACAAATAAATACCAGTTATCAAAACAAACAAATAAAAATTCTCCTCACCGACACAGAAGAACAACAACCCCTCAATTTAATACGAAAAAAAAAAATTATTTGATACAAACAAACAAATAAAAACTCTACTAACCCTAACCGGAGCACAACAAAACGGGTTGCTCTCTCCTCAATTGAGCACAAATGTATGGTAGTTATCAAAGTAAACTAAAATATTCTACTGACCAACACAAAAGAACACTGGTTGTCCATTCAATCAGTTAAAAACAAATGAATAAACAATTTTTGATACAAACAAATAAAATATTCTACTAACCGACGCAGAAGAACACGGGCTGGCCTCCCCTCAGCTTCGTGCTGGTGAACACCCTGAACACGGGGCACGTCCTCTCGGCGTTGTAGCAAGCCCTCACGCGCTCCTCCTCCGACACCCCCCTCTCCTTCGTCGTGCACACCCACGCTTTGTACGCTCGCTGTTGAATATAGCTATTATTTTTTTTTTAATATTAACCATCTTCTTATTGTAATTGCAGTGCCCAGCCACACCTTGTACGCTTTCTGTTGAACGTGTTTGTTACTACGACTTTAAATTACGGTATCTGAACAACAATAATTTTATTGCTGGGCTGAATACATATATATACATGTATTTAGTTTATCTATTTATATATATGTATATTTAGAGTATATATACATATATATATATATATATATGTATATATACTCTAAATGTATAATAAAACTTGGCTGAGGACGCGTATTAAACGCAGAAACAGCTGTACCAAGCAAAAGTTTATTTTGTGTATGTTATTTCTATATATATATATATATATATATATAAAGGTTTATTTAAAGATGCAAAACTCAAAGGACTCGAGTTTCGTGACTATTCACTCATCAGCTTCAAAACAAGTTAATAATAAAGCACAAAACAAAATCACTAATGAAAGTAAAAAAATATTTTTGCATAAATAGATTATGACGTAATTTTGAAACTATCAAAATTCATGCAAAACGGCTTGTGCAAAAATCAATCCACCAACAGACAATAAACTAGCAAAAATTTATATAGCTTCAGTGAGTAACTATATATTAGGACAGATAATTGAAAGAGATAAAGATAAAATTAAGATTCAAATTGAAATTTAGTTTATTTAAGATGAAATTAAAACTTGTTAAACTTTAAAAGCGACTTTTTAATATGTCTACAAGACGATACAAACTCGCTTCTTTTGTTTAAACATCTCTTGTCTTTCAGTGCATATACAACGGCTGATGCTTCTTTGAGACACAGCCTACATATTGGGCTATTGCCTTGCGGCTATAGGCTGTGCTCTTTTTATAACTTCCCAGGATATTTCGTAGTCAATGCCGCTGCGCTGTAAGCCACAAACATACTTCGAAAGTTCAGTGTCATTTTCATATATGCCGCCTTTAAAAGATTTTTTATGATTGGCATACCTGAATCTAAATTGAGTCGAGCACAAGCCGACATAGAACCTCGTCTCAACGCCAGAGTTAACTGTGGCCTTGTAGACGATGTTCTCTGAACGGCAATTACCCCCTTTCAAATTATATTTACAGCTGCCAGCGCAGCCGCATTGACTTTGAATTCCTGAGTTTTGATTTAAAATTTTTTGGTTGTGTGCCTTAATGATATTCTCTAAATTTGCCGTACACGAATAACTTATTCGCATATTATGTTTGTTGAAAATTTTTGTTAGCGGATTTTGTTTATTGAAGTTGTTTTTTGACTAGATTTATAAATTTTCTTCCAATATTAGTTTTTACAGAATTGCTAAAAGGAGGGTTGTACCAGATTACATTTCTTTTTCTTTTGTGTTTTTGATTATTAGGTTGTTGCTCAGGTTTTTCAAATTTAAGTTTGTTGTCGTATCCGCATTTTTTCATTATTTTTTCATATTCATCTTTAGTCTTTAGAAAATTTTCTTCTTTGCTTGATCGTTTATTTAGGCGTTGAGGCGTTGATTTGTTTATTTAGGGGGTAATTGCCGTTCAGAGAACATCGTCTACAAGGCCACAGTTAACTCTGGCGTTGAGACGAGGTTCTATGTCGGCTTGTGCTCGACTCAATTTAGATTCAGGTATGCCAATCATAAAAAATCTTTTAAAGGCGGCATATATGAAAATGACACTGAACTTTCGAAGTATGTTTGTGGCTTACAGCGCAGCGGCATTGACTACGAAATATCCTGGGAAGTTATAAAAAGAGCACAGCCTATAGCCGCAAGGCAATAGCCCAATATGTAGGCTGTGTCTCAAAGAAGCATCAGCCGTTGTATATGCACTGAAAGACAAGAGATGTTTAAACAAAAGAAGCGAGTTTGTATCGTCTTGTAGACATATAAAAAAGTCGCTTTTAAAGTTTAACAAGTTTTAATTTCATCTTAAATAAACTAAATTTCAATTTGCATCTTAATTTTATCTTTATCTCTTTCAATTATCTGTCCTAATATATAGTTACTCACTGAAGCTATATAAATTTTTGCTAGTTTATTGTCTGTTGGTGGATTGATTTTTGCACAAGCCGTTTTGCATGAATTTTGATAGTTTCAAAATTACGTCATAATCTATTTATGCAAAAATATTTTTTTACTTTCATTAGTGATTTTGTTTTGTGCTTTATTTTTAACTTGTTTTGAAGCTGATGAGTGAATAGTCACGAAACTCGAGTCCTTTGAGTTTTGCATCTTTAAATAAACCTTTTTATTAATAAAGCCCTCAAGGTGGGCTCAGTGTGAAAAATTTAATTTATTAAGTTAAATAACTTAATTCTATATATATATATATATATAAAATAAGGTTAATGTTTAAACTTAAACACTTTCAACTGAGCCCACTTGAAGGGCTTTTAAATAATTTATTCAAATGGCGATTTTAAAAATTCTGGAACATATGTTTCACAAAGCTTTAATTTTTCATAAAGCTTTGATCATCAGCCAGTTAAATTCAAAATAAAAAGCACTGTACTAAACAAAGATACAAAGTTATGCAAAAAAACAAAAAATAGTATGACGTAATATTGTACATTACAAATATTCAGTACAAAAATCGATCTACCATCTAACTAATCAAACAACTAAAATTTACAAAAACAACAGTTAAGTAACTATAAAATACTTCAAAATTTGTTGTATTTTAAGAGAAGCTTTTTCATATGTCGACAAGACGATATAAACTCGCTCCTCTTATTTAAACAACCTTCCTTTTTTAACGCATACATAACGGCTGTTGATTCTTTTAAGCACAGCCTACAAACAGGGTTGTTACCATCTGCTATTGGCTGTGCTCTTTTTATCACCTCCCAAGTTAATTTAAAATCAATGTTTTTGCGCTTAAGGCCGCAAACATACTTCG
Organism: Thalia democratica; assembly: GCF_965202585.1. NCBI lineage: Eukaryota > Metazoa > Chordata > Thaliacea > Salpida > Salpidae > Thalia > Thalia democratica. The sequence continues at coordinate 1,420 of NW_028140190.1, read as the reverse complement.
AAAGCTCAGTTTCATTTTCGTATACACCACCTTTAAAGGATTTTTTATGGTTGGCATACCGAAATCTGAATTGAGTGGAGCATAAGCCGATGTAGAACTTCTTTTCAAGGTCAGAGTTAACTGTTGCCTTGTAAATAATGTTCTCTGACCGGCAATTGCCCCCCTTCAAATTGTATTTACAGCCACCGGCGCAATTACACTGATTTTTGATTGAATTACTTTTGTTTAAAATCCTTTGATTGTGTGACTTAATTAATCTCTCCAAATTCGCCATACATGAATAACTGATTCGCCATATTATGTTTGTTAAATATCTTTGATAATGGGTTATTTTTGTTGAAATGTTTTTTTACTAGATTTATAAATTCTCTGCCGATGTTTGTTTTAACTGAAGTACAGAATGGGGGATTATACCAAATTATATTTCGCTTTCTTTTACTTTTATTGGTCGTTTTGTTTTTTGCTCCGTTGTTTCAAAATTAAGTTTATCATTGTAACCGCATTTTTTCATTATTAGTTCGTAATCTTGTTTTGTCTTTAAAAAGTTTTCTTCGTTGCTTGATCTTTTATTTAAACGTTTATTAATTATTTTTGGTATTTGGTTTATAATATTTTTTGGGTGGCTAGAATATTTATTTATATACATAATTTTTGCGTTTTGCTTTTTATAAGGCATATAGGAGAGATCATGCAAGTTGAGCTTCACATCCAGGTAGTCAGTCGTCAACATTGGTGATTCAATAGTGACTCTTAACCCCATAGACTTGAAGAAGGCGTGCGTTTGTTTTTTTAACCTTTCAACTATAAAGCCAGAAGAATTGGGCAGTACAGCTAGACCATCGTCCCTGTACAACCCAACTCTTTTTAAACCAAAGATATTCTTCAACCCATCTAACAAAAAAAGACCTACTAATTCACATAACTCTGCACCCATGAACGATCCCTGCGCTACATCAAAAAGAGAGCTGGTGTTATTTGCTCTCTTCTTTTGCCACAGGTTTCCTTGTTCATAAAGTACTGATTTACATGCGTTTTTTATTAGACTTAAATCTTCAGTAGGTACGCTAGTATAAATACCAGCAAATTTTAGTGATTTTATTACCAATTCTTCGCTGATAGAAGGATAAAAATCGACTACATCAAACTTAAAAAAGCTGTACGTTTGTTTTTCCAAACCAGTGAACCAATTTAAGACTTGGTCTGTATCAGTCCGCTGCATAAGTTTAGATTTTAAACGCACAGCCTTATTAATACAGTCAATCTTAACCTTAACTATGCGACCTACATCGGACTTAGAAGTATTAATCAATCTACATTTGGGATGTGTCAAAAAGTTACATATAGTTCTATATATATATATAGACTACCGCTTAAGTACGCACTTCTTTTGGTACGCACCACGCCTTAAGTACGCACTTAT
>NW_028140189.1:0-33028 GCF_965202585.1 Thalia democratica | reverse complement strand
GGGTTATTTTAATAGTTTTATTTTTTATAATATTTTTAAATCAGGAATCTCATAAAATATTTTAGGATTGTTTATAGAAAAGTTGAGGTCTCTAGCTCAATAAACAAAAAATTAGATAAATTTTATTGTTTTTTTAAACTTCCGTTAAAATTTAGACAAAAAAGGCTGTGGTCCATATTGAAAGCTTTGACAAAGCTAAATACATCTCAAAATTAATTTAAGTTTTTTATACTTTTAAAATGAGACTTATAGTTAATATTATAAGTTATTATATATAAACCAATGTTAAATTACGTAAAAATGGCTTAACCCCATCAGTTAATCATATAAGTTACAGCTTACCCATCTAAATACGGACTTTGAATTTTATCTTATGCAAACTTATTAACGGATAAGCATTCATACAATTTATTTTTACTTATAACTATTTAATAAATTACTAGCCACAAACTTTTGTCAAATAAATTATCATTAATAAGGTGAACAGTTACTCAAGGTATATGAAGTTTAAATATTTGACTTTAAAATTACTAAACAATAGTTAGAATAAACAAGTATAATTAGCTTTAAAAAATTTATAAGTTTAAACTTGTATTGTCTAAAGACTTTCTTTTAAAAAATGTCAAATATCTTCAACTTTTAAATGCTTAAAAAACTGTCGCACTAGTACAGTTTTCATAGTAGTTTTTTTATGCTAAATATAAAAAAACAAGCTAGTACATAGCTTAGCTATAAGCCTTCATAAAAAAAAACTGCTATGAGAATTTTTTTATCTAACAATTAAAAAATATATTGCACACCTAAAAAATTTAACTAAACAAAATAATCAAAACTTTTACTCAGTCATGTGGCCATGAGTCAATTTACCAACATCTTTTATTTTTAGATAGATATAAAGAGGCACCCAGCAATGAAAAATTGATAACCTGAATAAAATAAAATAACTTAAAGTATCTAATAAAAATTACTAATCAGTACAATTTATAACCAAAACATAGCACTTCGTAACCATATACTATGTCAACAAAAGAAAAATTTGAATGATCCTACATTTTTTAACTGTTATAAAAGTTTAAATTTCTCAAACCTTAGTTTTAAAAATTATTAATATAATTGTAGAATTATACTTTAAATGCAATTCAATTCCAGAGAAAGGGGTTTAAAGCAGCCTTTTTTACAAAAATAACACCGACATTTATTTGAAATTAGAATACTAACCATACATGGTTTTTTTTTTTTTACAAAATATAAAACTAATTTTAAGATTTACTAGCTTTAGTAAAAAATAGTTTGTTTTAGCAAGGTAATCGAAAACTCTGAATTACATACATATATATATATAACATTTTTATCTTAGCAATTAGACACATTAATCAGCTTATTTTGAATTTTCGATATAGGAGTTCAACGTAATGGAGTTAAAAAAAATTAAGAAAGTACTAACAAATATGGTAAATAAATAAAGACCATTTCATTAGAAGTAAATTTTCATTAAATTAAGAAAATGTTATCAATTAAATTGATTTTTCTTTAAATTTTAATATATATATATATACTAGAAGGGAATAGGGAGTCCAATATTTTTTTACATAAAATAACATTGGCTCTTATTTGAAAGCTTAGAGTATATATTATGAGTTTCTTATTATGAAATAAAATGAAATCAATCAACTTTTGAGAAATAACCAGTTTTGCATAAAAAATACCGATACAACCGTATGGAATCAAAATTTTCAAGGCTAATTTTCTCGGAATTTTGAAAAAATCGTTAAAAGTGTATCTTCTCCTTCATTTTTTAAACTATTGACCTCGAATTTCTAAAAAATACTCCTTGCATTATAATAAAACATAATATTGTGATCATTAAAAAAAAAATTTATGACCAAAAGAGAAAAAAACCTATAATTTATTTTTTTTACTAAAAAATATACTTATAAACTTTTAAAAACTTCTACAATAAAATTGTTTATTATTAAGTAAATATTAAACTTAGAATGTTTAAGAAAGATTGCTTAAAAACTGTAGAAAATATATTTTTAATAAAATAGTCTGTTTTTGCCTTTTTAACTTCGCCCTTACACAAGAATCCAATTTTTCTCCAACTTTGTACCCTTTAATCTCAAAAACAAGTTTTTATTATAAGAAATGGTAAAAAGCAACTGTTAGCTAAGTTGAAGATCTTTAAAATGGTAACATTGTGCAAAAAAAAATGTACACACTAAAAAAAAGCGCCTCATCATACCCTTTAATTTGTTAAGAAAAATGTTCCTGTTTTTTATTAGTCTGGTCTAATACTTTTTATTTTTAGAATGTTAAAATATCTAAATATACAATTTAAGGCAGAGATCGGCAGCATTTTATAAGCCGCGTGCTAAATTGTCTAGAATAAGTTGATGCTAGCGGGCCACATTTATTTAAAAATATTATTTATTGATTTTTAAAAGTACGTTTTTAGCTGAAAGTAAAAAGTACATCACGAGTTTGTTGACCCCTGGTTTAAGGAGTATGCCTTATAAATTGGAGGTTTTTAGCTCAAAAATCATAAGGATAAATTTATTTTTAAATAAATTTTAATTTCCTAGAACAGTAATTCTTAAAATCTCTAAAAGCTGTGCACTGTTAGTTACTGAAAAATAGATATGTGCACACTAAAAATTTTATTACTACTTTTTTTATTAGAATAAATAATCTTATATGGTTAAAGTTATCTTATTTTTAGATCGTACACTAAAAGTAGTTACTAACTATCTAAATTAGCCAAAAATATATAAAATGAAACCAAAAAAATATTAAAAAACTTCATTTAATATCATCTACGTTTCTAACTTCTAAACCACTAATATTGAAGTTACTAATCTAAAAACAATTAGGTAGCAATTTAACTTACGCTTTTTTACTTTACGGACAACTTATATAATTATGCTGTAAAAAAAAAACAAACCCTCTCGACAGCGCACAACAAGAACATGTTTAGTGATAGGGACTTTTCATCGTACAATCTACAAACTCCGTCCCTTCCGCACTGGTTTTCCGTCAGCATGCACGCGTTTGTTGTCACCCAACCGTAGAACAACGGGCCGGGTATCGATCCAAACATTCGGATGAAAAACCACTGGCACAAAACAATAGTTTAAATTAAAATATTACAACAGCTTAATTGAAGCTTGACTTGAAACTAACTTGGATTCCGAGACCAAAAGAATGCAGCCGTTCATCTTGAATCTGACTGAACACAATTTGAATCTGCAGAACTTTACCCATGAAAACGCAGAATATGAAGCAGAAGACGAGAACGAGCACAACGAAGCGGAGTGAAAAGCCGACACTGTGATTGCATAAAACCTGACTTGGCGGTCGTGTGAGATTCGTATAAACATGAACAATTGGAAAACGTCTACAATAAACACAACTGGTAAATAACACTTGAAACTAATTACATTTTTCAAAAAGTCTAAATTAATCGAAAAACTTGGTGCAAATAATTATGAAAAATACATATAAAATATATAGATTAATTATTATTTATCTACTTGATAATTTAAAGTTTATTATCTGACTTTAAAAAAAAATATTCTGTATACATTCTGTATACATTTTTAATGTAGAAAAAAAGCGTTAAACATTTACGAATTTATGAATCCTTAGAGTCTAGAAAACATTTTTTTGAAGATTCGACTAAACATTCTACATGATTTTAAGATTATATTTGCTGGTATAAAAGAGATTTAAACACTTGCTGAATACTTTTAAAACAGATAAATAAGTATAGTAAAAGGAGTATATGAAAAACAGTATTAAGTAAAATAATAAATGATTCTAATATTATATATATATATATAATTACAACTTTGATAGATAAACCTCAAAAGTATTTCAAAACGTACGGTAAAAGTCTAAAATCTATTTAATGAATTATTTTAAGGGCATAGGGGGGTAAACACCCTTTTTTGGTTTTTGATCTTATTTTATATAGCTTTTACTAAGCTACAAGATACTTTTTACAGATTTAAAAAATTCAAAATAATTTTTGAGATATAGCCGGTCAAAGTCGGAGACAACAATAGGATCCTTATGGGAGGCGCAAACTAAAACGGCAAATAACTAGAAATTACTAAAAATCTATCTCCTCCTACGTTTTTTGAGATAACTACCTCAAATTTTCAGAAAATGTTCCTTGCAGTATTTAGAAAATTCTATTGGAACAGAATTTAAAAAAATTAAAAATAAAATTTTATAATAAAAAAACAAAAATGTTTTTTTTTGTTTATTTTTTATATAAAATTTTTATTTTTTATTTTTCAAAAATTCCTTCCAAAAGAATTTTCTAAATATATCAAGGAACATTTCCTGAAAGTTTGAAGTAGTTATCTCAAAAAACGTAGGAGGACATAGATTTTTAGTGAAATAGTCTATTTTTGCCGTTTTAGTTTGCGCCTCCCATAAGGAACCTATTGTTGGCTCCGATTTTGACCGGCTATATCTCAAAAACTATTTTGAACTTTTTTAATTTGTAAAAAGCATCTTGTAGCTTAGTAAAAACTATATAAAATAAGATCAAAAACCAAAAAAGGGTGTTTACCCCCCCCCTATGCCCTTAAAACATTATAACTAGATTTTGCTTGATTTGAAAACATCTTACCTTATTTTCATTTTGATAAGAAGAGCAACCAGCCTGACAGGGTGTGAGATACTCAACTCCATCTGAGCCACAAACAGGATTGTATGAGTTCAGGTCACAGTTGCAATTAGCGTTGAAGCAAAACTCATCATCAACTAAAGGATATGGTTTGGTAAACCCAGCAACATCTAAAATTTGTATATACTTGTAGTTATATTTCAATTAAAAACTATAACTATATTTATTAAGAAAACTTTTTTTGTTATATTTTAGCTAAATTGTTTTAACATACCTTTGGGTTTGCTTCTTATTAGTAGTACAGCTGAAAAAAAAGCAGCAAGTATTGTGAAGGCAAATATGTATTTAATGCAATTTTTAACCTCAATAACTTTAGATCCAATCCACCCACCAGTAACTTGACCACTAACGCCTCCAGTAACTAATATAATACCTAAAACAATAAAATTATTCATTATAACAGCTAATAAAAGTCAAAAAAAAAATATTATAATCTAGTTTTTATAATCAACTAAATTGTATATTTAATGAAATACATCGTATGTAATTTGTACTCGATTAAATTTATTCACAGGTAGTTTTAAAACATCAGTACAGTAGACTACCGCTTAAGTACGCACTTTTTTTGGTACGCATCACGCCTTAAGTACGCACTTATCGAGAAAGGTAGAATGGCCAACCTGCTGAGTTAGCCTAAGACTTTCACAAATTTTAAACTAGGGTGAGTAATCCTGAGTAGTCTAAGTGGTATGAAATTGTGACAGTCCTGTTATTAAATGTTAATAAACTAAATACTTATGTAGTGGTTGCAGAAAAGTGAAAAAAAATGATGATATTTGAGCTGTAATGCTATTAAATAAATAAATCTACATGAAAAAGCTAAAACACCTACAAATACAACATAGTTAAGTCATAACTTAATTTAGATGTACACACATTGATGTTTTCAAAATGTTGTTTGGTAAACACAATGTAGTTTGGTACTTTTGTAATTTACCTCTAACAAAACAAAATATGGCTTAATATTCTTTTCTATACCATTGACTGACATTGACTTTCTATATTAATAGTATGTATTAATTATGTAGAAACTTTTTATATACAAAATAAATCATTTTAAAATCTAATAAAAAGTTTTGCAGATTAGAATTATGTATAAAATGTTATTTGAAATTAAAAGACTTGTTTATTTGGTTTAATTATTTGGTGGCTAGATGTAAGAAAGAAAACAAACAACTTAAGTTCATATTATACTATGTCTTCAAAAAGTACGCACTACCCGTGCTAAGTACGCACTTTTGGTCGGGTTCAATTTGCGTACTTAAGCGGTAGTGTACTGTACTTGCAAACTAAACTTAAGAAACCATGTCTAATAAATATTGAATAGGAGTTCGATGAAAGAAATGTTTTAGGAACTACAAATAACCTTGAAATTTTCAATCTTAAAAATAAGTAAGCCTTGTGATTTAGATAAAATTAATCAAAGGTCTTAAAAATAATAATTTAAAGTGTTTAAATTATTACCAACACTGCTAAAAGAGAGCTATATATAATTTTTTACCAGTGACTCACTAATATGGAATCGAAACCTTTTTTTAAAGCGAGATTCTGAAGGATACGGATAACTTGAAACTTTTCGAATAATTGGTGCCAAATAATACAGTCAGATTTGTTTAATATTAATTAGATTCTACATATACAGTATTTTACTTACTATGTGAATACACACTATCATTTAAAGCTTTTATGCTCTTATTTTTTATAATCCTTGTCTATTTAAAATACATTTTATTGCACTACATATTAAAAATAATTAGCTAAACTAAAGTACAAAGTTTTATCAAAATTACGGAAATTTGTGAGTTTTATTTGATATTAACTTCTAAAAATAATAGTTTAATTCATCATATGGACCATAAACTTACAATAATTATTATTATATAGACAGATTTTGTTTTTGTAAAATGCCCTGTGTTCTAATTTTTATTTTATTATCTTAATTCTCTAAACAACATATCGTTTAAAAATTTAAACTTTTTATAATTGTAACTGTTTACTAACTTAAAGAAAAATAATTTCAAAAACAAAATATCAATTTTAAACAATAACAAAACAAACCAACAAAAAAGGCAGCTTCAGATTCAGTCATGTGCAAAGCATAAGCAACATATTTTGCAAGAAACGTATTCAATCCTAAAAACGTAAAAAAGTCTAGACCGGACACTATATTAATTATGACTATAATTTGATTTTGCATTAAATGTTTAAAAGTGTTCCAGGCGTCCTTAACGCTCATCTCCCTGCTGTCATTGGTAGTAGAACTGTAGCTTTTACGTGAAACAGTTTTTTCTGGTAGCAAAATAATAGGAATGGCAAAAATAATTGTCAAAATCCCAGCAAGAAGATATGCTAACCACCAAGCTCCTTGAGTTTGAGTTCTGCTAAGTTTAAATGACAGGTCATAGAGTATTTTTTATTTAACAAAAAGGTATACAAAAATAGCTTATACGGATAAAAATTTTTAACAATTCTAAATTAGTTTCATGCTTAAAACTTTTCTTAAATATCGGAATTCCGTTGCCACATTTAGAGCTGAAAAAAAAATCCTGACTTTTCAATGTAACTTTCCTGACTTTTTTAATGTAATTCTTATCACTTTTTGTAAGTTTTCTTATATTTTCAGTTTTCTTGTTCACAAAATCAAGAAGTACCACCATAAAACTTTATTTAAATTGTCTTAAATTGTGAACAGTGTGTTTTTGTGATAATTGCCAGATGTAAAAAACTTTTAGCTAAAATCTCAGAAAATCTTCAGAAAATTGAGTTCCACCAAAGTGAAAGTTTCTTCAAATCGTCTTAAATCTAGCACAGAGTGTTTTTTTAGTATTTGGAAAATGTAAAAAAAATTAGCTGAAAACTCAAAGGTTGCCATATCTATAGTTATAACCTGATGAATAACACTTGCAGTAAAAATTTTATCATCATTTTTAATGAGCCATTCAGATATATTTTTTAGTGAGCCGAGGAATCTTGAGATATGTTCGTTTTGACTTTGAAATGATTAAAATATTATGTCTGTTTAACAAATTTACCAAAGTATTATAAACTGATCTGGAAAGAAAAACAAAAATAATTAGTCTGAGTTTGAAAACCCTATACATAAAGTATTAGTTTTCTGTACAAGTAATTCTAATTAAACACCTAAAAACTAAAAACAAACTCACTCTCTACCACATAGTAAATACTTACGCAAGGTCATACAAGTTTTTAAATTATTCCAAAAATTCAATTAGAACTTATAAAAAGATAAACTGCAAAAGCAACATTGCTTAGAAATTAAAATTTGCAAAATGCAGTTTTAGTGTTGATAAACTTTCTTAAAAGAGCATGTTTATACAAAATTTCCTGACTTTTCCTGATATTTTTAAAACCCCCATTTTTCCTGACTTTTGTCTTTTTTTTTTTGTTTTTCCTGACTTTGTGTCAAAAAGTCTTTGGATACAAGACAAAAAAAATTCCGAAAGCATTTTAATTTTTAATTATATGTTTAAACATTTTACAACTTTAGTAAATAAACGTTTTGTGTTGTAAATCAATAATTGACAACAGTTTAAAGCTGTAATATATCTAAGAATTGATATATTTAAAAAGTTCAACCGTCTGATACATATTGATTTTGTTTTGGAAACTTAGTTTAAACAGTTTAATCTTAAACTTTATTTTTATTTTAAAGTGTTTAACAAAAAACTAGCTATACAAAATGGAGGACAATTCAAAAAATTAAAGTGCAAACTATTTAAATCCTCAGCATTTAAAGTTTTAAACATAAAATATCTGAAGATCTGAAAGGTGAAAGAATTGTTCTATAGTTTTAAGTTTTGCATTTTTAAATAAATTTATTAATTTATATAAATTTTAATTTTTATATTTATATAACTATTTTTATATATCTTAATACTTGTTTATGGTAACTAGTTCCAATTTGTATGTCTTAAAAAGAAGTTTATTTACAATATTTAAATAAAATACACCGCTTTAGCTATGTTAGTAAACAGTAAGCTTAGCAAACTGTACAAAAACAAAAATATTTATATAAAATTGTATGGCGAATTTTAGAAACTTTTGAATAAGTACTAAAGAAGCTAGTGAAAAACTCAAGAGATTTTAACTCAAATAAAATATAATTATAAAGTTTCAAATGTCAGTTTGAAATAAATATTATTGTTCGTTTTAAATAAGTTAACTAAATTACATGTGTTGAAATACTTACTCATTGGTCTGAGAATCTAATTTCACGCCAACACTAATCCCACCAAGCAAGTAACCTCCAGCTACACCAACAACAGAAAACGCAAAAAATATTCCTAAAAGGTAGTTTTAAAAATTAAAAGGCTTTAAAAAAAGTTTACATTTAATTGTGAGGAAACTAAACAAAACTTGAAATTTTTACGCTTAACTCACTTACAGTACTGTTTAATATAAAAGATTAAGTATAAAATATCAAATCTTTAAAAAATACAACCCAATATAATTTTAAGAACGAAAATATAACCTTCATAAAAAGTTGCTTTAGGCTGTTTTATGTTTTCATTCAAGTAAACAACACCTAAACTATAAAGAGGGGCGGTCGCTCCTCCATTGAATATATTGAGCAAGACAAAATACGACCTAAAAAATTATGTGCAGAAAAAATATATAAAATTTACTTGAAATCCTTTTTATCTATATCCTAACAATAAGTAAATTTAACTTTTTAATATTTTCTTTTGTTTAGTATACCACTTTTTAAGTCTTTAATAAAACGTTCATGGGCGAAAAACAACTAAACATAGAGTTTTTAAAAATAAAGTTTAAGTTTAAAATCAAATGAAAATTTTGATTTTTTTACTTTCATTTTTTCAATTTAAATCACTGTGCCTTTCAAAAGGTGTTGTATCTCAATAAACTTTATGTATATATTTGTGCAAAGCAAAAAAAAATTAAACATAAAAACACAATGTCAAATATGACACAACTTTAACAAAGCTTTTACACCTTAGTCCAATGAAAAACCTAGATTGGTTTTCAAACAAATAAACAATATTAAGGCCATAGGAGGTAAAACATTTTTTTACAAGTTGATCTCATTTTAAAGATTATGATTTTTTAGATATAAGGATACAAATACAGAGTTCTACAGGTCTCTTTAGAAAGACCAAATTTAAAAAGTTAGAAATTAACAATTTCATAAAATATTCATCTTTTCTATCTATCTCAAAATATATTCAAGTCATTAAAATTTTGGGCACTTATATTATTAAGGAAGTAGTAAAAGCCTTAAAATAATTGTTGAAATCGTAGAAAAGGGTGAGATATTTTGGTAATTAGTCAACTAAATTATATACAAATATATATCCTTAAAATTTTACATGAAAACTAAACTTTAGTACTAAAATAAAGTACTATAAAAAATTACGCTTTTGTAATTAATAAAACAAATTAATAACAGAAATAGTAAATTGCTAAAATATAAAACTGCTTACAAGTATGCTAAAGATATTGAACACTCTTCATTATGAGAAAAGGCTTGCAGTGAACATAATGTTTCATTAACATTGTTGAATTCTGCAGGTATATCAGTGGTGAAATGGGGCAAAGCAAACAATACTGTTCCTATTCCAAAACAGACCATCCCATATCCAACCCATAGACTTTTTTTACCAAAACTACCCACATATGATAACACAGGTAAAAAAATCAAAGAACCAATGTGATACGAACTGGCTATTAACGCAGAGTGAGAGCTTTGGAAATTGAACCTAATAAATTATTTTCTATATTACAAAATAATTTAAACAAGTTAATCAAAATAAATAAAACCATTTTCAGTTTTAATCTAAAAAAAATCCTTTAAAAAGATTTGATTCACCTTTTCTCAAATGTAGAAAGTACAGACGGGTATATTCCATTTATAATACTTCCTTGGGCAAATGAAGAGCAACAAAACAACACTAAAATAACTATGGGACGTTCTAAAAACCTAATAAATGATTTTAAAGTTTAAATAAAATAATTTTGCATATTTTATTTAGAATAATAAATTATAACTTTATTTTATCTATAAGACACATAAAATTAATATCAAACATTATTGATAACCAGGAAAGTAGCAAGCTCAAAAAAATTGCAAACTGCAAAAACAGGTGTGAGGTGTGACATCATAGGGGGTAGAGCAATTTATACTAACTTGACTGCAACTGTATTTAAAAAAAGGGTTGATCATGCCAATTCGATCATCAGACCACAAGTTTCAGTAGACTGAGACCGGTTTCGTCCTTATTAGGACTCATCAGTCAGTCACACCCAAAAAACTTGCAGTTGTCAATCTACAAACGGTTTATCATGCTTTCACATGAAGCAACCTTTGCTGGTAATGATCGGTGACGTCAGCATTGTCTTTGCCGTGCAACATTAAAAACATTGTCCACTAGGCAAGACATCTGGTACGCTTGTTTTTGTACAATCAACAAAAAACATCAGCAAAAGTCTGCAGAGCAGAAGTCTGGACTTTTGTTTGCCGTGAGACAAGCTCAAGTTTAACAAAAGGGTTGATCATGCCAATTTGATCATCAGACCACAAGTTTCGGTAGACTGAGACAGGTTTCAATAATAACAAGGACAAAACCGGTCTCAGTCTACCGAAACTTGTGGTCTGATGATCGAATTGGCATGATCAACCCTTTTGTTAAACTTGAGCTTGTCTCACGGCAAACTAAAGTCCGGACTTCTGCTCTGCAGACTTTTGCCAATGTTTTTTGTCAATTGTATTTAATATTAAAGTATTCAGTCATTTAAATATTCAAAAATAAAATGTTGAAATATAAGTGAAAACTGTATACAAGGTAGTTTATGTTGCCCTATGACTCCTCATGTGTAGCAATTTATGTACACTTATTAAAATTTTCATTTAAACTAAGTACAAAGGACTCATTTTTTAATTTCAAAAGGAGTTAGTTAGGCTCTATTTTTTAACGTTTCTTAAAGGCATATGGGGGTAAAAACTTTTTTTTAACTTTAGTCTTATTTTTAACATAATAAATGAGGCTACCAGTTACTTTTTACTACTTGTTGAAATTGGGAGTAACTTGTTGAAATAGGATATAAGCGATCAAAGCTATAGATTCATAAAGGTTATTTTTAGGAAGTGCAAACTAAAGGCAAAAATAGACTATTTTACTAAAAATGTATCTCCTCTATTTTTTGAGCAATTGTTTTGAAAATTTTTCTGAGTAATCTTTAACAAATTTTAAACAACTAGTGGAAAACAGATTTTTAAATTTTTGTATAGAAAAATATACATACAAGAAATAAACAAAAAAAAAATTTTATTTTGTTGATAATTTTTTTATGTATTTTTCTAATCTGCTTCCTACAAGTAGTTAGTAATATCAAAAAACACATTTGCTGAAAATTTGAAGTAAGATGTTCAAAAATTAAGGAGGAGGTAGACTTTTAGTGAACTTTTCAAAACTCCAAGAAAACTTTTGATTTCATACGGTTGTATTTTATTTTTTTCACAAAACTGTTATATCTCAAAAATTAATTGAAATTGTTATGCTCTTAGAAAGTATCTTACAGTGTATATATATATATATCTTAAGCTTTTAAATAAAAGTCAACATTACTTTTTGTAAAAAAAATGTTGAACTCCCCTCCTCTATGCCCTTAGGGGATAAGTCAAATATGCATGAAGACACTTTTGCAAAAAAAGTCATTTTTGCATTAGAATAGAATAAATAAGAAATAATGATATTAAAATAACATTTATAAAAAAAATAGCAACCAAGGGTAAAGGTTAGGGGTAAGAGTGATAGTGAATAACTTAACAATTATAATAAGGAAAAATATATATTTAAAAAAACAAAAAAATAATAATAATAATAAAATAAAAACTAACCAAGGGTAGGTTAGGGGTAACACTGTAGTAAAAAATAAAAAACATTAAATTAAAAAAACAAATTAAAAAAAAAGATTAATTATAAATATATAAAAATAAAAAGAAGGAGAAAAAGAAAAAAAAGTTACAATCCAAGGATAAGGGGTAACAGTGATAGTAGAAATATAAAAGAAAAAAATATGAAAATACTTTAAAAAAATGTTTTTTAACCCGTGCAAAAGAGTCTTTGTGCTAATGAGAAAGTTTATCTTTGCGCAAAACTGACCGTTTGTGCAAAAGTGAACCATCTTGCAAAGTGTCTTCAAGCAAAATATAAATAAAAACTTAAATACAATTGACTTGATAGCCAAAGGTTCTTTTTGTCCTTGACAAAACATTAAAAGGTATCTGTGGTGTGCAACTCGATAATCATAAGGTTTTTTGTACACCAGGTCTTAGAACCAAATATTTTGAGTGTTTTTTAAAGTTCAATAAATTCTATTTGGACACCAGGTCCTTAAACCAAACTTCATAAAATATTTTCTTTATTGTTCAATCAACACTAAATCAACTAATTTAAGATTTAATAAAAGCTTTAATCAATCAAAAAATGGTTTTTAATAGCTATTAAGTGTACAAATGATTTAATTATTATATACTATAAGACGAGAATAGTATTCAAAATTTTATTACTCAGATTTGAATAGATTTAACTTACATTCTTATAAAATTAAATGGATTTGAGCCATTTTAAAAAAGTTAAAAATGACAAATAGGCTATTACAACCTCTAAAACTAGTATACTACAGATTCTTCAGTTAAAACTTACATTAGTGGTCAAAAAATAAACAGAAAAAAAAAATATTAGTATCTAAATTTATATTAACTAATCTAATGGAAGAAAGAATACATAAAAAGATAATATGGTTGTTTTATAAAATTTACTACTTTTATAAGTTTATTAAAATTTCATATATTTAAACTTACAACTATTTTCTAAGGTAATAAACAAATCTATTTATATAATATTGACTTAATAAAAGATCTGTATATATTGCTTTTAAATCATAATCATTGTAGTAATCGGTTTTTAAACACCTTCCTGTTTTCACTTCAACAAAGTTTTCTTCATTTTCAAATTTTATTTTATCATCTTTTTTGGATTCATAATCCTCACTGTGCGATTCAAAACTTTTGTTTGTAATTTCCATTATTCCAATTGTTATTGCAACATTTATACTACAGAGTTTTGTTAAATGTATTAGGAATAAAATATGATAAGATATTATGATGCTGCAAACTATAAATTTTAAATACTTCACAATTATAAACATAAAGTTTTCATCAAAGACTTTGTAACTCGTGTAAACTATATTACAGTGTTGTTTACATAAGTAACGTAGTATTAATAGCGTTGTTTAAATCCGTTTAAAGTTTATAAATACATTTTTTCTAATGCTTATAAATTTTTTTTAATTTTTTTTTTTCAATCAAACTTTAAAGTTATTTTTAATGTTCGGTTAACGAAATAGCTTTTACAACTGAGCTGAGATACAGTAGAAAAATAAGGCTTATAAACTTAAAGCTCAGTCTTAACCATAATATTGGCTGAGTTAGCAAAAATAAAATATTTGTTGTTGTTATTTTCATTTTAACTACTAACACTTAATTTTTTTGATTATTTTTTTTAAATGTTTGGGTAAGGTGGGTTAAAGATAAGTGTATTGAAAAATAATTTTAAAAAACTTTTAGCAAATATGCAAATCGACTGGGCTTTAGATTTACTTTCCGAAAATTAATAGTTTCTTAAATTTGTTATATAGTTTTGAAAAAATATAAAATGCGTATAGCTGAATGAATGGTAATTTTTTATGAGCTGAAAACTTAGGTTTATATTATATATCTATTACTAATATTTTGTTAAAAAGCAATTAAAATAATTCAGTTAGTTAACTTTATTTCCATACATTAAGCTTTTTTATGACATTTTACTTATACTTTTAATACATACATTTTAGTTTTTTTTATTCCTGGACAAGACGTTAAAAGGTATCCGTGGTGTGCGACCTGACTCGATAACCGACAGGTTCTTTGTGCACCAGGTCCTAGGACCAAATATTTTAAGCGTATTTTTTTATCAATCAATAAGCTACAATTTTAACATCATTTTTAATTAACAAATAATTTTTTTTTGTAACATTACTTAGGTTAAAACAGCAAATGACTAATTAAGTTATCTGTGAAGATTTAAATTATTTTAAACAAACAACTTTCTGGTTTCAAATATGGAAAGTATAAGCTATTTATACACTATTCTATAAATCCTACTCGTTCAACGGTTAAACTTCAACCCATTATTAATGTTATATCTAACAAAGTTTTAGATTTAGCTATAGGTTAACAATGCAGTTTTCTTTTTTATACTACGTACATATCTATTAAAAAATTTGTTCGATTTCAGATCAGATAAGACTTTGAAATGTTTTCAAGTGTGCAACTTTTAAAAACAAGAAATCATATTAACTTTGAAGCAAAATAAACAAAACTTAAGCTAAACAGAAGCGCTTTGATTTTGCAGCCGACAAAAAAGTTTTTAATTTTTAAAGTTTTATGACTTAGCTAACCTCAAGGTTTCTTAAACCAAGCTAAACCCTTACAAAGTTGTTTTAATAATAAAACTTAATAAAAGCATTCAGTTCTTACTTTGTTATTAGAGTTCAGCAAACAAAAATCTTAAACGTTATTTAAAAAAATTATTAGCTAACTTATTTTGATAAATCTTAGTTTTTGAGACTAGGTTAAGCGTAAAGTTAAAAAATTAATATAAAAATTATAAGTTATCGCAAAAATGTTATTTCTAAAAAGTCTGTCTAACTCAGTTCTAAAGCACATCTTTTATTGTTATTTGTATTTTAAATTTGTATTACTATAGTAAAAGAATTGAAGCAGATCAACGAATTAGTATTTTGACTGTTAGAAGTTTATAACTAGTAAAAATATAGTAATACTTTTAATGTTTTTATACAATGCTATCTTAGTCACAAAAAGTCTAATAAGTATGCAAAAAAAAAACACTTCACACTTTATTACATTTAAAAATTTGATGTCATTTACAATCTAATAACAATAGTCAAATAAGAAACCATAAAAATACTTAAAAATAAAAGCATTTATTGACTTTTTCATAGTTTAAAAAGGTTATCAACAGCTTTGTTTAATGTAGAGGTTGGCAGCCTTTTATAAGTCGTGGGCCAATTTACCTTGAAAAATTGTTCGCGGGCCACATTGTATTAGTAAAAATCTTTTAAGTGCTGCAGATATTTTTAAATGTTTGTAAAATTCAACATAAAAACAACATTTTAAACCAAACATGTGAAAAGTAAACAAAAATAGAGTACTAGTAATAGTAATTATTAAAATATGAGACTAATTGTAAGCTTTTATCACAAAAACTTTTCTACAAACTGTAAAAAAAATTTTGAGCTTGAAAGTACCTCGCGGCCCGCAAATTTTGAATTTGAGGCTGCATTTAGCCCCTGTGCCGAAGTTTGCCGACCCCTGGTTTAATGATTTCAATAAGTAGTTTTATGTATTTTTTTTTTATTTATACTTTTTTATGTTCTTTTATCGATAATTTAATAAAACTTCGAAAATTAAGGAAGTTTCCGTACGAATCAAATAAATATGTGTTTACTTTAAAAGTCCTCAGATTTATTAGACTTAAAAAATAAAAAGAAATTTTATTTTATAATTTCAATACAGTTTTAGCTGATGTGTTCTTTGAAAGCGCATTATAGGACTTGTTTTTAAAATTTTTGTTAAATTGTTTAAGTAGAAAGTGTTTTTTGTATCAACAAAATTGTATATTTAACACATACTAAACCTCTACAAGCTTTTACAAAAAGAAAATAATCAAAATATCAATTTAACGTGCTAAATATTAATTAAAAAATATACCTGTTTTTATATTAAAAAATCACAAAGCAAAAATATTATAGAGAGCTACTACTTAAAATTTGATAATTTTTGTTCTAATATGCATTTCTTTATTTAGTTAAAAAATACAAAAGGTATAATCTTGAAAACCATTAGAATTTAAACATCGATATCATCTAATTTTCATTCTCTATTTTTTATTAAAAGTGACTTTAGTGCACTGTGTGACAACCTTATAAGTGCTTGTTTTTACTTTAATTTTCATTTAAATTATAATCAGGCATAACTTTTAAATACTTAAATTAAACAAAAAGTATTATCGTTTACTGTTTAAAGCGCTCAAAATAATTGGTCCTAGGACCTGTTGTATGATAAAACCTTTCGGTTATCGAGTCGTACACCTTTTGAATGCAGTTTGACGTCTTGTCAAAGGCATATTGACTAAAAAGAACTCAAACTATTAAAACACCGTATGCTTCTGCAGGCAGATAATGTACTTTCATTAATACCGGAATTTTTGAGCGTTGATTTGTTTATGGTGTTCAAAAAACATTCAAAATATTTTAACTTTATTTAAAGCATAAAGCTTTTAATTTGGCTGTTATCTGAGATTGATTTTTTTTTGCTTTGATTTACTAAGTTTTTATTGTTTAGCTTGAATATTATCTATTTTTTCTTGTTTACTTATTTAAAGTAGTCAAGTAGAAGTTTTGTAACTTTATTTTTAATTAAAAATCACTGTTTATCTGCAAATATAGATTGTCTCAAACTATAATTTAACCTGTATTTAAACGAGCTGTCTAGTCTTGTATCACAGGCATGTCTAGACTTTTTTTTTAGTAAGGTAGTACTTTTTTGTTCAACCATAGATTAATTTCTTTTGTAGCTTATAATAAAAAAAATATTAGAAAATATAGTGAATGTTTATAATTATGACATAGTGTTTATTTTCAGTATAAAGTAAAAACTTATGTTTATTAATTAAATATAATATTGTTATAATTTTCTTTTTATAAATACTTTTTATACTTTAGTTTTAAAAATAAACTAAACAGTATTTTGCTATTTGAGCTAATCGGTAAAAATAAATACATCCGTTTTTCTTTAAAGTTTTACTAACAGCTTCCTTTATACTTAAATGTTTTTTATTAATAAAATTATATAGTTTTAAGTAATAAAATTCCTAAAGGCTTACATGCCACTTAAAAAAAATTTTTAGAAATAAAATTAAAGTATATTTAAGTGATAAAAAACAAAAAGTATTTTGGTATAAAAATTTAAAGAGAACATTTTTAAATACACTTTACTATTGTCGTGGCCGAGTACTTGAAACTACATGGGCATTTTATAGTAAGCTATAAAAATCAAATTTAAAAATCTAAAATGCAATATCAAATTATCATAGTGAAAGAAGTAAGGGAACTGTTTTAGTACAATCAAATTTTTATATGAATAAAACTAATCAATTGCTTCAAATAAATTCTTTTTTATTGATGTTTTATTTTATTATTCATATATTTACTATTTCTTTTATTTATCATTTTGTTGCATTACTGTGTTTGTATTAGTTTTTAGTCTTGTTTATTTTATACGTGTTTACTTTTTTTAGAACGATACGCATAGCCGATTTCGGCTGATAGCGGGCCTATTTACATATAAAAAATTAGTAAAATGCGTTACCAAACTTGACTTATTGATCATTAAGCCAAATACTCAAGTTTTTAAATACATATGTGAAATTTGAATCAAACGAATAATAATTTTGAGGAAGAACTGATAAATAAAGCATTAAATCAGAAACATTGTAAATCAGCATTTATTATAAGTTAGATATATATTGCTCTACTTTGTCTATAGAGTATTGAGCATTTTAAAGAAAAAATAAATATAACAACATATTACACAATTAATTTAAATTATTCTTTTTTATTAATTGAAGATACTCAAAATTACGTATTAAAAAGTAAATATATATAACAATTATGTTCATTAATAGTATAACTAACTATTTTGTACTATATGCAAAACACTCAAACTTGTTATTTATTTTTTTACACCGAGTAACGATTCATGGAAACATCGGTTGCTAATCGTGGATCAGTTAATTCCATTACATGTATATAACTTGATCGCAGTTCTTTAAAACGAAGGAAAAGACCAGTTAGCTTGTTTTTAATTATGTTTTTGTCAGACATCCAATCTAGATAGTAAAAAAATAGTCTTGGATCGTTTTTACCGATTGTCTTTAAACTTCCTTTAACAAAATAAACTTTCCGATCTAGTGGATTTGCAGTCAAAAACATAGTAGTATTTCTTTGAATCATACTTATTGCAAGCGAAAAATCACAGACAAAGTAGTGAATTTTTAACCTAGTTGGTAATAAACCTCCTACTAAAGCAAATTGACCATTAGAAGTACCCAAGTCGAGAAATTCAATAAAAGTTGATCGTAACTGGTGATGTAAATAAAAATAAGCTGTTTTAGGCTTTATCCAACATAGATTTTTAATTTGTGCATCTTTAAAAGAGTTAACTAGATCAATATCACAAAAAGAAAAGAGTAAAACTAAGAAGACAAGTTTTTGACTTGTTATAGCTGCTGCAAAATTTAAACCAGGCTGCTTCGATACTACAAATAGATGCATCTTAGAACAGCAGTAAAGTAGAAGAAAAAAGGTGTATACTAAATTCACAATTTTATAACTGCAACAAATTATAAAGTATATAACTATAGAAAAAAACGTTAATACAAAAATATTTTCAATCACTGATTTTATAAAAAAAAGTTAGTTCGAAAATTTTTATGTTGGTAGAAACTAAAATTGTAATATATGTATATATATATATATATATATATATAAACATATCAGACTACAGTCCTCACATAAACTATGATTTTCTTATAAAGTATTTCTACAAATTTTACATTAGTTATTAAATAAAACACCAAAAGCACGTACTAAATATTTAAAAGACTTATTTAAAAAAAATTGAAACGAAAGTTTATATATGTTAATATATCAAACAATTTAATGTTACATTTAAAAACATTATAACTATTTATCATACTAATAAATAAAAAGTATGTACTGTTAAAAGCACAGTGAACAATAGTTTATAGCGGCTTAAATATAGACAACAATTTAAATGTTTTTCAACTGTTGTAGAAAAAGTTTTGAATAATTTTCTAAATATAAAATGTTTTTATTTTTTTCGGTAAAATACAACAAAATAACTATAAATAAATACTTAACGTTTAAATAACATAATTTAATTGATAACTACTATATGACGTCATTTTACAAAGTCACGTTCATGGAGTTTAATGATTTCTGCAACTTAAAATAGTTTTAAAAATTTTACAAATATTCATAAAATATAGGGACTTGTTTACTTACAAATTATTGCAATTACAATTTAAAAATATACAAGTTAAAGTTATAGTAACAGTAGTTATTAATGTGTACAAGCTGTTAATATAATGATTTAAAACAATGGAATTGAAAACACTTTAGTGATGGAAATTGAAAATTTGTGAATTTTATCTAACTTTTTGCAAATTATATTTTTACCTTTAAAAAATATTTCTTAATAACTTAATTTTTTGTAATAATTGATAAATTTTAGAGGTTAATTTTTCATAATACGAAAAAAATAAAATAAAATTCTTGTAGAACATTTAAATTTTTTAATTATTAACAAAATTTAGAAATTGAAATAATTTGGTAAAATTATATTAGGTTTTAACTTAACATAACTCTCAGTAATAACAACTTGTTGTGATCAAATTTTCGATGAAAGATAATACTTTGAGGAATACTATATAAAATATTCGGTTTCTATTCATAATATTTTGTATTAAGTATTGGAACTTTCAAAAAAAAACTTTTTATAATAATTGATTATAAGTACTTTAAACTGAATTCTAAAAAAAAAATGAACTGACTTTAAATGATAATTAAAAGAAGTTAACTGTTTAAAAAAAGTTTTCATATTTATTCATTTTAGAAATATTTTGAAAAGTAAGCTGTTAAATAGTTATGTATCAAAAAGTATAAGAGAAAGTTTAACAAAACTTCATTTAAAATAACTATAGTTTGGTTTTTAATCTTAATTGCATAGATTTGAAGAACATCTTTTAATCTATATATACATTTTAAAACGTTACTTATGCAACAAATATTTAATAAAGTTAATTTAGCTACAATTTTGTATTAAAAAAGTTAATTAAGGTTTAAATATTGCAGCAAGCTCATTTTACAGTTTACGATATGGTTGGATACCTAGTTTTATAGAAAACATATTTTTTTAAAGAAGTACAGTTTTTAAAGTAATCTTTAAAAAAGCGTTTTTTGATAGACATACTAGTGTTAATCTTTTTTTTATAATTTCGGTACTTTATTAAAGTCTAGTTTAATATTTTTTAATTACAAAGTTAACATTTATCTACTTTTTGTTTATTATTAAGTTTGTATAAATTAATTTTTTTATCAAAAACTTTTACGAGTTTACTGCACTGCACATATAAAATTAATTCTATGCTTTATTGTGTAACAAAGATTACCGACTTTGCGGAATGATTGAAAATATACAGCAAACTACGCAGATTATAAAACAGTTGCTTACTATTAACCTGATCGTTTATCAAATTGTAGTTATAATCTTCTTATTTACTAATCATCTTTTTTTTTGAAAATTTCCAAACAATATTCATAAAAATGTAACTGTTTAGAAACAGATAAAAGAAAACTAAGACAAATTAGATATAGTTAAAAGAGCTTTACAGTGTGATTAATAACCATTGTTCTTGATTACCTGATAGTTTATTACTATATTTGTTAAATCACAACAATAACTGTCTGACTATATATATTTTACCAAAGGTAAACGTTTTTTTGAAAACTAGTTTTAACTATAACTATTACTCTAGAAATGAAAGTTTTAGCTTTGGTTAGTTTTTTGTGTCTTATCGCTGATGTTAAACCATCTCCAATATATGAAAATCATGAAGATAATAATGAAAGTTTCATCTATGAACCTAATCTTAATATTAACTACGACGATTATGATTCTTATTTATATAAATCAGACGATAATTTTCAAAATGACGTATTTGAAACAAATGTAAATAACAACTATCAAAGCGGAGAAGATAATTACGACTATTTACCAGAGTTTGTTACTCCGGATTTTTATGGAAACTATGAAGATAACAACCAAGTATGTAGTTTAATGGTTTTTATAACAAATTCTCTAGTTTTTTTTATTTTACAACTTTGATATAGATCTACACATAGTATTCAATAGTTTTCAATTGTAAATAAAAAGAATAGCTTTTTTTTTTTAATTAAATCAAAAACTTCAATTTTTTTTTTATGAAATCTAAACTTAAATCTCTATAACTGTATGCACAATTTAAATTTTTTACTAGGTGCTAAGCATATTCATTGCATTAATAATTGCAATTTTAACAACTTTCATGTGATTATGGATATGAATCTGATATTTTTTGGAGTATTTATTTCATTCTGGTGTCTAAATATCTAAAGACCTAAGCTATATAGATGTTTGCACAACATCAATAATCGAGTGAAGTGTTATAACCTTATTGTTAATTAAGATTTAACAACAAAGTAGTTTTTTCCGTCATCTTTGTTCAAAAGTAATTGGTTTATCTTCTACAAATGGAGAAACTAATAACATTGGATACTAATTAGTCACAAAACATATCTTATGGTTTATTCTTTAGGACAAAACTTTCAATAATCCTTCAACTAAAGAAATATTTTTAGCAGTAGCTCTTTTATTGCATTTAAATTTTTCAAAATAGTTAAGCAGAGCTGTTATTTCGAGCTCTGCAATTAAGTGTTTTAATTTAGTTTACTCATTTTTTTAATTGCAATAAAATTAAAAGTTTAAACATTGACTAATAAACGTAGGCTTTCAATATAATACAGCAAAATGAAGGAAAATTATTATTCTGTTACGAAAAGTAGATTAATTTTTACAATATATTCAGTTTCTCAGTCCAAGACGAAATCAAAAAATGACCAACAAGTATAATAGTTGTGTGGTTTATAAATTTAAAGGCTGCTGTACAAACAGCTATATTGGTCAAAACTCTAGATATTTAGTAATCACAATAAAATAACATACTCAAAAATTTAATGAGAGTCATATCAAGAATCAATCAAAATTTTTTATTATAACAACTGTTTGTGCAATGAAAGGATCTAGTGAAAAAGTCGTTGAAAATTTCAAGTTGTTCAAAGAAATCTAGTCATTCCAGTTTCAGTTTCCAAAGACAGTACATTAATGTTTTGGACTTAATTAAAACTAAAGCTATTCTTTTTGTTCACACTTATAAACTTACGTTATAGATTATATCTTACTTAGTTAAACCACATTTAACTATTTAACTTTTTATTGTAGCTTTGTTTATTACATTTTTGCGCTTGATTCAATGCGATCATTTTTAATTTCATTAACGCCTTAAAAGTATATAACAGTTTATTTATTATTTCTATTTTGTACGCACTGAAGAAAACTGTTATAATATATTTGTGTAAAAAATTTAAAAACATTCTTTGATCTGTGTTATCAAAACAAAATGATTTTCATAATTTTCTTAAAACTTACTAGGAATTATTTTATGAGATAAAAATTTAAATGTTAGATAAGCTCATAAACTAAAAAATCAAACTTAATTAGGTTTAGTTCAAGTATTGAAAATATATTACACATTTGTTATATAGATACTTTTGTGAATTTTAAGCTTCTTATCGTAAATTATAAATATTACATATGTAAATAAATAAGTTCATATTCACCAATGTTGTTCTAGTAAAAGTTAAATCCATTATAACTTAAAAAAAATTAGTTAATAATATTTATTTGACTTGTAGAACTCTGAAGGTTATTACAACAACAATTATCAATATAAAGAGTACAAATCAGCCGATGATTACTATACCTATAACAGCAACAATAATTATGAAAGTGTTAGAGTGTGCTTTATGTTACAAAAGTCTGTCTTTTAATTTAAAGTTTAAAGTCCATTTGCTTTGTCATTTACATAAAAGTATAAGTATTTATGTGACAAAACAAAAAGAAGAAATTAAAATTTCCAAAAACCTAATATACTATTTGGGTTAAAAAATATAATTAAAAAACATATAAATTAACAATGAAGTTAAAAGTTCGACGCATACAAATGCTTCTTAACTGTTTGTATATACATATGGAATATACATAATAATATATACATATGGAATTTAATTTTTTACTTATTTTTTGAATTTATTTTCTAAGCATCCAGAAGTATGTAAAACATTCGTTTCAAAAGTTTGTATTGACTAAAAAGATAAGTTATAAAACTAAATTGTTATTTCAGATAAATACAAATGTGGAAATAAAGGAAGCACAAGTAAGTATAATGTATAAAACTAAAAATTAAAGGCCTTAAATGTATTTAAGCTGTACTAAATATTTTAAAAGTCGATACTAAAAATAACTACTTTTGTGTTCTAAATGGCGTTTAATTTCGAACGGGGTTAATCAAGAAACAAATTTTATTAATATGAATATTTAGCCGTTTCTTTCAAATAAAAATCAGTAGTTTAAATAGCCTAATTAAGAACTTATATCGGTATTTGGAGATATTGGCTTAAAATAAATTAAGAAAATTATCATCTTAGTGTTTTGACTAAGTTAAAAAACTAATTTTATGAAACATTACGTTTTCTTTGTTTATAAAGATGTTAAGATAATTTTATCAGGCTAGTTTACATTCTCGAGATAACCTAAACTGCTTTTAATATAAATGAAAAAAAGATATAAAAACTTAATTAATATCTTAAGTAGAATCATAAATAACTTTTTTTTAAAGTTAGCTAATGTCAGACAAAAAAGTCTTTAACTTAATAAGTATAAAACTATAAAAGTATTGTATCATTTTTTCACGTATATATACATCACTTGGCAAATATATTAAACAGTCTTTAAAAAAATTAGTTTTCAAAACAGGCTTTTTTAAATGAAGCTTCTGTATATCTAGCAGCTCTTTTTTTTTCTATAAAATTTACCAATTATAGACTTGTTACAATCTAAGTATGAAGTATTGTAGTATTTTAAACCACTAGATTAAAGTATATTGAACTATGTCAACTAAGCTTTTTACTACCTAAAAACTTACAACTAAAGTTATAAAAAAATATTGTATATATAAAATAAATTAGAATTAAAATACGCAAAATAAAACAAGTATAAAATTAATTATATACATTTTTTTAATAATTAGCATGAAAAGTCTAGCAAAATAAATTTATATTTAACTAATACAAATTTTGGAAATACTAAAGCTATTGAGTTAATTTAAAACTGATAAAGTTAGTACAAGCTAGATGTTTTAATATTGGCTAATATATTTTTATTTAGTTTCCAGAAAATGTGACAATTGATGAGTTCCGAAAAATATTAAGAGGATGTTTTGAAGAAGAAAGAGAAAGTGAAATTGAAAAATTACCTACTCCACTAACTGTTAGTTTCTTTGATAAGTATCTACTTAATAATGTTTTAAAGTAAATATAAAGACCATTGATGTATCAAGTATTTAATTTTTTTTGTTTTGATTTTTAAAGTAGACCGAAGTTTCTTCAAACGGTGTTAGAAACTATATCAATTTTTCAAATTTAGTTACCTTGAGCTTTAATAAACAAACTTCTCTCTAAACTAGTTTTTTAAGTAAGTAAATCGTTTTGAACTAGTTTGTTATATACAACTTTATTATAGCGGTCGTCAGCATTTTATTATTCGCGCAGAATTTTTTTTAAGAATTTTTTTTTTGTGGGCCACAATATAGAAAAAATCCTTGGGCCGAATTTGTTAAACTAAAGTAATTGCTTCAACTTTACTGTTTAAATGTTAAAAACAAAAAATGTGATAAGATAAGCGATGACAAAGCATTAGTAAGTAAAAAGTAGTTATCAAGTTAAGAACCTAAATGTAAACTTTTATCCAAAAAACAGTTTTTTATTGTTTTTAGCTGAAAAGTTCATCGCGGGCAGCAAATTTTTACTTTGTGGGCCTCAGTTTGTTAACCTCTAAGTTATAAGTATGTGTAATGGAAAGAATGTATAGATTTTGCGTTTGTATCTCAGCCAAAAATTTTACCAGTTTTTACTCCTAAACAAAAATACTTTAATTTTGGAACTTTACTTACTTAAAAGTTAATTTAAAAAAAAAACTCGTTTAGTTATTTTCATTCAAATTCAGACTTCGTTAGAGCTTAATACTTTTGTATCAATACAATGGTTACATTCTTAAAGTTTTTATTTTTATTTTGTAATCAATTACTTTTTTGTTCCATAAAGACTTAAATATTTTACAATAAATCACTTTGAACAGTGTTTCCCAAGAAGCAATATCGCTTCCTTTTTTGTAAATTAGGGAATTTTAGGCTATTATGGGGCAATAACCAGTAAAGGATCAGAAAATGGGTAATTAGCTAATAAAGGGGTAATATCTAGTAAAGGGTGGCATTAGTTTTTAAAATTTCTGTCAAGTG
Source organism: Thalia democratica (assembly GCF_965202585.1). Lineage (NCBI taxonomy): Eukaryota > Metazoa > Chordata > Thaliacea > Salpida > Salpidae > Thalia > Thalia democratica. The sequence goes on along the minus strand of NW_028140189.1, from coordinate 6,976 downwards.
AGCGACATAATACTTTGTTTGGAAACGTTGTTCTTTTTAAATTAAGAAAAAGTTTTATTTAACTTTGAAACTTTAAAAAGTCATTAATAAAATAAATAAAATACTTGATTTGTTGAACTTAAATATTTAAACTTTTTTGTCTGTTTTAAAATTATATTTAAAATAGAATAAAATACAAAAAAAAACGATGCTCATATAATTTTATATAGTATTTGTTATCCAATACCTGTGAAGAATATAAGGAAATTTTAAGCAAGTACACTGAATTGCAAGAAAAATCATGGGAAACTAAGTATGTGCAATACGAGGTAAAATCTTATTATTATTTTTTTTTCAATATCAAAAATACTAATCAAAATTAGTTAAAATATATTTATTCTAGTAACTAAAAATTTAGTTATATAACGTATGTAGAAAATGTAGATAAATAGTAGTTTGCATTAAAAATTTTAATCAAATTACACAATTGAAAATCTTGTTTATATTAATTTCTACATAACCTCAAGTGTTAAACTATTTAAAAGTTTTGCGAAGTGATGTTAAATGTCAGTTTGTTTAAGTAATGCCAGAAACATTAGTCAGTGTTCTATGTTAGTTAAGTTTGTTAAAGGATTTGATATTGAGAATAAGTTTTTTTTATGTTGCCTTACATTAAAGTTCAGTATAAAGATTTTTGTCTATTTAGTTTTATCAGAAGATTTGAAATACATGTATGTTTAAATATTATTTCTGAATAGTTGTTTTTTAGTCTTTTAAAAACCATTAACAGACTTTTTATCAGCCAAAAACAACTAGACAATTGTAATTTATTTAAAGTAACAGTTATTAAGAGCTATGCAACTGTTTTTGTATCTGCACACTTAACAGTTTTTTTACGGGTAATGAAATGTGCACAGTTTTTTTTTAAATACAAAGAACATCATTTTAAATAACTCATGCATATAACATAATCATACACCTAGTTGGACTAAACTTAATTCAACTCGTATACATAAAAATATTTAAAGCTTTTATGAAAAGTTGTTTTGATATATGTATAACTTTATTTTATGTTTCAATATCTATTAAAAGTTAATTGAAATCGTCTTAAGACTTAAATGTTATCATTTTGGTTTTACAAGCTACAAAATTTAAAAAACTTAAGTCATATTGTATACATATTAAAAAAAATAATAATTTACATAGTTAGAGTAGCTATACTAACTTTTTTTCTTCTTTTTCTAGCTTATTAAATGTATATGTATATAATACACGTAATTTTTGTGTTTTATTGATAACAGTTCAAGCCGTTTTATGAAAATTATGAAGATTCTAAAGAATGGAAAAAAGTAGTTAAAGAAGAAAGAAAAAGAAAATCTTATTGAAGAATACTATGATAAAGTGAACCAACGTATATCAATTACAAATGAAGAAAATGCTAGATTAATCGAAAACGGTCTAGATACTTTAAAAATAGAAAGTTGTTAATAGTGTAAAACATCTTGAGATAATATTCTTTTAGTAGAAATTGAAAAATATCAAGTCTTTTGTTAGATGAATAAATATAAATTACACTGTATGAAGTTTAAACCTGTACGAGTTTTGTTTACAAGTTGTTCAATATTTTTAATTTCAAACTTTCTTTTCAAAAAATTTAAAGTATATCAGAATATATTTTCTCTAAAAGCTGAAAACGTTGTGGTTATAACAGTTTTTGGTTTAAAATTGCAATATATAAATAAATTTTATGTTTTATTTCGAAAAACCTTTTAATGATAGAAAAAAATAAACCCTTGTCAGTTATTATGATTTATAGCAGGTTTATGAAGTTCTGTAAAGCAAAGTTTTTAAACTATTTATAGCACTTTAAAACTATAATTGAATAAAAAATATATTGTAATTGAGGATCTCATTGATTGACTGAGTCAAACATTATTTTTTAAATAAATTCGTAGATTATTAAATTTACAGTTTAGAATTAAACTTTAAATACAGTTTTTAGTACAACTAAATAACTTAATTTTTAGTTTATTTTAAAATATATATAGTTTATTGAACAATAAAAAAAGCGTTCAAAAAGTTTGGTCTAAGGACTTGGTGTACAAAGGAACATTTGGGTTATCGAGTCGTACACTACATGCTTATGAAGTTTCTTACGAGCTCAAACACATAGATTGTTTATCACTTAAATATTTAATAATAAAACAATCAGTTAAACGAAAAGAAAAATGAAAGAAAATAAGACTAAACAAAAATTAACTGAATTTTGTGTTTAATAATGTATTATGAATCTTGTTTAGTAACATAAGAACTAAAAAATATAACTTAATTTAACTTTTAAAAGAAGATAAACAACACTAATAACAAACGTGTTAATACTTGAATTATAGGTTAAAACTTCTTTAAAGAAAGTAAAATGTAATACGCTGAAATAGTTTTACAAAAATATTTTTTTATAAGTATTTTGGGCTAAAAAGATAGTTTTTATTTTATTTAATAATTTAACTTGAACAGTAAAAACAATTTTACATTTAAATAGTTAAATAAATTATTGTAAAACTTTTTTTTTAGAACTTTAAAGAAATGATTTTTACAAAAACTAAACTTGACTTTTATAAATGAAAATATGAAGATAAATACTATAAATTTTATGCTTTGAATTAAAAAAAAAACAATAATAACTTTAACAAAAATGATGTTAACAACAAATTTTCCTCTATTTTAAAATATACTTTTTTTTTTGAATACTTGTCTAAGTTTAAAACTGTAATAACAGAAAACAAGCAACATTTGCAAACATAAAAAAGAAGAATTTTTTTCTATGATTTCCTCAAAACAAAAAAGAGATTTTTAAACTTAAGTTTGCTTGAAACAGTTATCTTAGCTTACTATTTAAAAACTTCATATTCTGCTAAAGTTAAAACATCTATAACTATTTTTTTACATTTGCATGCTAAAAAAGAAAGTTTGTAAGTATTCTGAACTTAATTCAAAATAGTAATCTTAAAGAATATCCTTAAAAAATAACTAGATAGAAAATTCTAAAACCTAGACTAAACCAATGTTACTGTCAATTTTCGAACAAAAATAAAACAAAAATATGAAAAATATATAAGAACTTCAAAAAATAATACCAGCTTTAAAATAACTGACCAATAGCTTGGCACCAGTTCTTTAAATAACTGAACTATTAAGATTGTAAGTAATAGAGTTATAAAATAAAATTTCATTTCAAAGAAAAATGTTGTAGTAATAATCAAAACAAAAAAAATACTTATAGAATGGTATAAAACTGATTTATTAAAAAAGATGTAATGTTTTAGTGTAGACGAGAATATTTTTATAACTTCTAACGATCTAATTTTTTTAAAACTATTCGGAACAGTTAAGTTGGCAATTGTTAAGTTGACAGACTAGATTTTTCAGTCATTTTTTTGTAAAGGGTACAACTTATTAGAAAAAAGAATTTTTCTTGTCGTACTTATGTAAAAGAAACACTTTTAATATTAATACTGTATTTGTTGCTTTATCTTAAACAAAATTTATTATTCAAAGTATGTTGTAAATACAAAGTTTTACCTGAGAAAATATTTGTATACACCCAGGTAGAAGCTTTTTATAGTGATATATGTTTAGTTTATAGTAAACTGCTCGTCTTTCAATAAATATTTAAGTTTTTAATTTGTTAAAAGAAGACTTTAACACTCATAGTGTATCAACTTTTGGAACTTTTTTTTCTTTTTGAAACTGATTTTTATACAGAGTTATTCTACATTATAAAAATATATAAAAACAAGTTAAAAACACAAATTGATAATTGAAGATTTTTTTACACTTGTAGTTGAAAACCTCGTCCTTACATAAATTCACAGTAAATAAGAATGTAAAAACTATAAAACTTAAATAGTACGAGGAAAAATTCATTTATTGTCCACAGGACATTTTTTCATGGGAAACGCTTTAAGGTTTCATACAAATAATCAAACATCTGGCAATTAAGATAGATTATCTCTTATCAAAAAATATAGTTTTTAATTAGTTAATTAATAAATAGAATTGAAAATACAACTTTTTATGCATAACAAGAGTTTCTTCGAGCAAATTTAGTATTTATATGATCTTAAACTTACAAAAATAAAGCTTTGAGCAGTTTTATTTTTAGTAAATGTTAGTAACAATTCTTTAAGTTCCGTCTTGCAAACTTGTTTTAGTAGATAAAAATTCAAATACTTTTGAGAATTTTAAGCTATGAAACAAAAACAAACTTATTATTACCTAATGAATTTATTTCTAAAAAAACATTTCGATATATCTAGACAAAATTTTATCTAATACTGGTGTCAAGTTGGATATGTTTGAAAAGAACAATCTGATATAAGAAATCAAATTACCAGGGTATTGAACAGATATTCCGCAGATTCTTCATAGCAGGTTTGTAATAACAATTAATAGCTTTTCTATAGTTTTTTCTATAGTCGCACGTTATGCAAAATTTATATATTATTCTGTGTTCGTAGATTTAAAAAAAATAAGTTTTATGCTTACTGTATTGAATATTTCAAGTTGAGTTAGCTAAAAATAAAACTAGCCATCATTTTAAATTATAAAAAGCTGTATACGAACTTCTAAACTATTTTTTATAAACAATGTTAGACTAGTAAAATTTAACAAATAAGAAATTATCTATCGCTTGTAATAAAAAATCAAGACTAAAGCACAACTTTTTCCGTCTAAAGTTGTATAATTAAGTAGAATAACTTATTTCGAAAATTTAAACAATGCTTTTTAGTTAGCTCATATTTGTACTACCAATTTTTCAAATGTACTAAATTTCTTTAAGGTAGTTCTTTTAATGCATAAGCACGTTATTAATATTTGTAAAGTTTTCTTGAATAATTTAAACTGATGACTACTATATATTACAAGTCTAATTATAAATGTCACTTTATTGTACTAATTTTAAAGTTATCCATTAACACTCTTTTTATTTTGTAATTGAGGAGTCCCTTTGGACGAAACATTGTCTTGCATAGAATTCTGACTTTTCATATTCGCAAAATCTCTTTTTTATCAAAAAGTTGATACCTGTTTGTTTATTAAAAAACGTTCATTAAAATATATGCATGTAATTTGTAAAAATTTTTCGTTAAAACAAATAAATAAACTTGTTCTTACACTACACCTGCTGTTCTAAACTATTCTAAATTCTAAACTGATCACTAAAATGCTTTATTATGTTGTACGCATTTATAAAAAGTATATTTTTCAATTAATTTAAAACATTACAAATAAACAATTATACAAAACTGTTCAAGTAATAATATTGCCCAACAACTAGTAAATGTTTAACTTTCTTAAATTTTCCAACCTAATGTTTTTAAGTGTATAGAAGCATAAAGATAAAGCTAAAAGTTAAAATTGTTTAACACAATTATCAAAACTAAATGCTTTACATTTAAACATTATCGTTGTTTTAGACTTAAACTGTTGCTTAGTATTTTAAATTTTAGGCAGTATTTTTGTTGTAATTTAAGTTTCTAATTAATATTTAGTTCTTATTTCACCACATAAATCAGATTTATTTGAAAGGTTGAGCTCGCAGCAAATAGATAATTGGACTAAAATTCTTAAGTAATGGATTTTATATTAAAAAGGAATATCAAAAATAATTTAAAACTCTAAAACTGTGGTGTATTTTTAACACAATAGAAAAAAGTTATTAAACAAATTTAAGTAAACAAAATTAGTTGGTGTATTTGAGTTAATTGAAATAATCTAGTGGTCTAGGATAAAATTAAAACAACAAGGTTTAGTGGATATTGTATTTAAAACATCAAAAATAAATAGTTTAATTTACGTTTTGATTACAACATTTTTAAGTTAGGTAGGGCATTATGTAGTATAAATAAACACCATTTAAAGGCATAGCTGTACCATTTAAAAGCTACTATCTTAAATTCAAGTCATAAAGATAATAAAATAACCTGATTATAATATATACAACAAATGTAGTAGTACAGTTTTTATTTTACTAACATTAATAAGAATAGTAATATATTTTTCTAATTTATTAACAACTTATATAAAATACATGATCTAATTTAAGTTTAGTGTTATAAATAAAAGCTTGATTTAGATATTCAAAAATATGATAACAATGTTTTGTATTCAAAGAAACAAGATATTACAGATTAACTTACAGGCAACATTTTAAATAAGTTCATACAATCTAGTTCAAATAATTAAGCTAATGTAAAAAATTAATGTTGTGTCATTTTAGTACATGGGTTACATAAAACTTTCTACTTTGTAACTTGGTGCATAGCATACGCCAAATGCCCAACGTTTCCACTGGATACTCCGGCTACTGAGATCCTACCGTCTTTAGTAAGATAAACTGAATGATCTTGTGTCATTTTTTGAACCTTTGAAAATGAAGTCACAAGTTATATTTTTGATTTATGTTGAAAACTTTAATATTTTCTTATGAGATGTAATACTTAATGTTTAGGTTTTTTTTACTTCTTTTGACTAAGTAACAATCTGAATAGGTAACTAAATAATTGAAAGATTCGTACAATGGCTAAATTTTAATTCAAAGTACATAGTTATAGTTTTTAAAACATGTACAAAAGTTAAAATACTTGTTCAGGTTTGAGACCAGTAAAGCAGAACATTCCAATCTGGTCAGTTATGTGCGACCAGTCCAAACTGCTACCCTCTTTTGCCAGATTGTCTTTCAACTCAGTCCTCATTGAAATGATGCGGTCAGCCATTCCTTTCACTTCACTCAACCTGTTTCGATGTTTAAAACTTATTTCGTGCATAAAACTTATTTTCTTTTAATATTAAATCCAAAGGTTTGAAATTACTTAGAACAAAAAAGAAGTTCACAATAAATCACAAAAAAAAACTTTTATGTGCACAAGAATTATTAATCACTATTTATACAAATTATAAAAACTGGTCTGAACCATTGACATTCACGGCGTTGAAT